>NC_068278.1:24058029-24358029 GCF_025860055.1 Xyrauchen texanus
AGGGGCAAACAGTAGACAACCACCCGACTTGTGGATGCAACTGAAGCGTAATTTCCATCGGCCGATCGTTCTTTCAACGTTACTCCTGGCCACGTGGTGAGCTTCATTGTACCTTCCTTCCCTCTCGTTTTGGGGGTTTGCCACAGGAGTAAAAATGTAAGGCCTCAATGGACACCCACTGTGTCCAAGGAGCCACCATTTATCCCTGGAAGCGTGTGCCTCCTGGCCAACAGAAGAGTTGGAAAAAACGAATGAGTCGTGGCTGCTGCCAGGCCATCACACCACAAAATAGGTTATGAGCCCCTGATGATCACACACCACTTGGCAGTTAATGGCAACATACCCTTTTCTGCATATGTCTGCATGGCCCTCATTGGAAGGGGTGTGAATAGGAATTAGTGTTCCATAAATGACTTGGGTGATATTGTGTTTAAAAGAAAAATCCTGCTCTGCAGCTTTGTCTTCTCTGGAGGTGGGAATTTGATGTGGATGTGCTGAAGCAATGCACTGGTGACAGCCTGCACAGACCTTAACACGGAGGCTTTGGAGAGCCCATGTCCATCTCCAAGAACTTCTAGGAAGCTTCCTATTGTGTAAAATCTTAGTGCTGCCAAGAGCTGGGTTGTAGTGGCCAGTGCAAAGTTCATCTTGCTTGCTCTCATTGAGTCTGCTTCACTCAAATTGAGAAGCATCAAAATCCTTCACAGTCTAAACTTCTCAAGGACTGCTGAATCATTGAGGATCTCCAGTAGATTAATGGAATGCCTCAAGAAAGCATTGACTTGCACCAACCTACTCCTGGGACACCGCTGTCATTGTAGCTCTTGCTCCCTTTCCCTCAAACGAATTGCACGGTGTATTGCAGCCATGGCTAGTTTAAAGATCTGACACATCTGACATTCATAATGAGTATAATTGATAAACCATTAATAGGAGATGAGTTGATGAACCATTCCAAAATAAATGATTCCAAGTTGAAGACATGTTGTGTTCATTACTTATAATGTGATGTAAATATTATGTCATTTGTGGCCAATTTGTGAGAATCAGGATGTTGCAAACATGGTCTTGGAAAGTTGTTTGGCCTGTTATTGCAAAATTTAAGGTAAGATTACAGTCAACAACACCAAAAAATAAGACAGTAAAGGTGTTCAAATTGAGATGCTTGTATTTGCACATTGAATTCCCTAGGCTGCTAGCTGGGACATGCCCTTTTTGTGATACCATAAATATGTATGATTTTTAACCTAGTTGTAGTTCAAATAAGTTATAAATATAGTATTCAATTGATAATATATATTTGCATATGGAAAGTGAAGTAACAAGAAGAGTTAAAGAAACACCAAGACACAAGACATTCTAGTAAATCTTTGATTTATTTGTTGGTTTGTCCTCCCTGCTCCTCACATGGATCTATAAGAAAGATAAAGCATGTAAGGTTTGGACAGGCAATGTCATATGAAAAAATATTGTAGTGAACACACTGAATATATGAAACAATAAACATAAAATTCAGCCTTTATTCACCAATTAAAAAAAAAGACATTGTATGCTTAGGCTACAAGGTAACTTTGGTATTACACTACCCTGTTTATCAGGCAGAAGAATAGGCACAGAAATGGAGGGCCTAGCAAACTTTAATAAAATCATCCAAAGCGAGTTCCTTATCCTCGATTTGAAGGTGAGCCCTCTTGATCCTGAGCACCTCCTCCTGGAATATTGCATCTCTCTCAGATGCCTCCTTCAGTGTATTCTGGATATCATTTAGAAGGTCCACTTTCTTCCTCTCCAGCTCCACCAGATACTGGCTACAGGCACAGGTGGTCTCAACATTTTTAGATGTTTGGGGAAACACTGTGGAAGTGTGCAGTACAGGTGGGGTACCAAAAGGGACAGGAAACTCAGGCTGGGTGAGACATGGGGAACCTGATCTTCCCTCCTCAAAAGTTATTGCCACTGTGGGCAAACCACCCCTATGGACATCCATACCCCCAGTAATGCCATCTGTGAAAGTGGCACCTATTATACTCAAGGCCATATCCTCTTATATGGTAAGAGAACTTACAGAGCCAGTGTCACCCCCAGTTTGACTTAAGGACGTTTTTTGCAGCACCCTTTATTTTGGTTACATTTTATACAGAAAGGTTGCGACAGAACAATCACATTTCAGCACCCCATGAAAACGGACACAGATCAATCGTTATTGGGAAACGAGGCATAGGTTGGACCAGTTAATGTGCATGCGCATTCTCAAGTTGACTGACAGGCGATGTCTGTATCTGTATATTGTGAGGCAGTGCATCCCAAATGATGAGTGGACACAATGTATGCATGTAAACAGGCATTATGTATGTAAATACAGAAAATTAGCATGCAATTTATGAAAAGAATATCTGCAACTGTATTTTATGGTAATTTTATGGTACTTCTAACTTTTTATATATAAAGTTTTTATATATAATTAATAACAAATAGTTTGAGTAAATAGTGAGGACGGTTTGTAGAGTGTAAAAGAGTGTAAATTCCTGTCATGAAAAGTCTGTATCTACTCCTCATTTTTATCTCACCTTTCATCTGTCAATCTATATCACTCACTCCATAACATTGTTTCCCCTTCTGTCGCTCTCTCCACGTTGTGTCGGAGAAGCGACACTAGGGATCTCTCTTGAGCGCTGATATTCACCTCTGATCTTATTGAAAAGGCCCAATGGGAGTTGGCAGTCAGTGTTTGCATACCCCGCCCCCGGACATATGGGTAAATCATTCAGAAAATTTCTTCGGAGCCGATGGTCTGTCTGCAGTTTGCTGCGAGTTACACGCCACTTAAACGTTCCTGTTTTCCTCTGACGATCTGCATGCTGTTGGATCTTGACGCTGCACAACAGCGGCTTTCTCCTTCTCAGTGCACGGCGTGCATTGTTACCCCTGAGCGCTTCGACAGTGCAGACACGTACACACACACACTGTGTATTATAAGAGTTTTTACTAAAAGAGTAATTTTCTCTAAAAGAGCAAACACAGCGGCGTTGAACGTCCTTTTAAGGACGCGTCTTTTTCAAGATGCCTTTCCGCCCCTGTGTCGTTCCTGGATGCGGTAGAGTGCTCTCTGCTTCAGATGGCCACAGGCGCTGTCTCGTGTGTTTGGGCCGCGATCACACCGAGGCGGCGTTTGTGGATGGTTCATGTTCTCACTGCGAGAATATGACCATGACCACGTTGCGGTCGCGGCTCGCTTTCAACAGAAAGCAAGCCACCCCAGCTGCACCCGCATTGCTCCTTCTTCCCACGGGATTAAGGACGGTGCGGTTGGCGCTGGAGGCGATTTGGGGCGGCAGCGGGTGCAGTTTCGCCGGGTAGCCCCCGCGAACCTCCCGTTCCCGACACGCTCGCTGGTCTCCGTCCACGCTTGCGGCGATAGCGGCTCGCCTCACGGCCCGGCTGTCTATCCTCCCGAGTCCGAAGCAGATGAGCTCGCCGCTGCATCGGAGAGTGCAGTGTCTGATGCCGAGGACTCCCCTGGACTGCCGCCTCGGGCCAGCAGGCCCAGGCTGAGGCCGACGCTCAGATGTCCGACATGCTTGCCCGGGCGCCTTGAGCGTGGGGTTGGACTGGAACCCTCCATCCTCCCCACAGCCTTCTCGGTTTAATGATTGGTTCCTGGGGGCAGCGCGCGTTCGCGCCTCGCATCCCCCGGTCCCTTTCTTCCCGGAGGTGCATGATGAGCTGACGTCTACGTGGAGAGCCCCGCTCTCCGCTCGTCTAGGTGCCATCCGCTCCACTGTCTCCATCCTCGACGGTGGAGAGCGCCACGGGTACGACGCGATTCCCAGGTTAATAGGGCAGTTGCGCACCATCTATGCCCCGGTAGCCCTATCTCCTGGCGGGGTCGCCCCGTACTCCCATCCAAGCCCTGTAGGACAACATCCTCGCTTAACGCGAAGGCCTACACTACGGCTGGACGCGCTGCCTCCGCCCTGCATGCGATGGCCCTCCTGCAAGTCCACCAGGCCAAAGCTCTCAGAAACATGCACGGGGGTGGACCTGATCCTGATGTGCTGCAGGAACTGCGCTCAGCGACCGACCTTGCCCTGAGAGCCACAGCGCAGGCACTCGGACAGACGATGGCCACCCTAGTGGTCCAGGAACGCCATCTTTGGCTCAACCTGGTCGAGATGCGTGAGGCTGACAAAAACCGCTTCCTGGACGCACCTGTCTCCCAGATTGGCCTTTTCGGTGACACCGTCGAGGACTGCGCCCAACAGTTCTCCGCGGTGAAGAAGCAGACGGAGGCCATTTCAGCACATCATGCCCGCCGCAGACCTGCCGCTCACGGGCCCTGCCCGTCTGCCCGCCGAGGGTGTCCCCCTGCGAGGAAACCAGCTCCTGCTCCACCTCAACCCGGGCCCAGCTCTCAGCCCCAGCGTCGAGCACTCTGCAGGCGGCGCCGCCCCTGTCTCACGAACCCCCTCCAGGACCCGGAAGGCTCCCAAGCGTTCCTGAGACAGCCGACCCAGAGCCGAAGACGTTAGCTCGGAGGTGGTAAGACCGCTCCGTCCCTCGGTGGAGGGCGGGAGGAGAATCCTTTGTTTTTCATTTGCCACACCCCTGGCGGGGCTGTGGTACCCACATTCTCAATAAAGAGCTATTTCCTTTGCCTCTGGGTCACCTGGCCCGCAAATGCCGTTTTCACGGCAATGTGCTTTCAGATCACAACAGTCCGGTACACTGGGCGGCGATCCTGCCTTTCGCCTGCCCACGACTGTTCCCCGGCCGGCCGGTTCAGGCGAGTCCAGAGGGCGCCAACATCAGACCTCCTCCTCAGTCAAGAACCCGCCCCTGCCGGGCGCGGAGCAAGGTAAGTGCTTTGAGTCTATTCTCAGCACCTCAGCATCAGGCCGCAATGAAGCCGCCCGACGCTGCATTACCTGTTCCGCCCGTTGCGAGGCCCGCCGGTACGTCCAAAATACTCATCCCTTTGGTGCCCCTAGCGCAGAGCTGGGAAGCATGGCTTTCGCTTCCCAACGCATCACGCTGGCTGCACCGGACCATTCGACTTCGGTTACGCAATTCAGTTTGCCCGGCTCCGCCCCCTTCAGGAGCGTCCGCTTTCCGCAGTACACGGCGAGCACGCCAGTTCCTGCACCGCGAAATCGCGACCCTCTTAGCCAAGGGCGCGGTAGAGCCCGTCCCTCCAACCGAAATGAGGAAGGGTTTCTACAGCCCTTACTTCATTGTACCCAAGAAAGGCGCGGCTTACGACCAATCCTGGACTTGCGAGTTTTCAATCGGGCCTTGTTAAAACTCCCGTTCAAAATGCTTACGCAGAGAAATATTCTGGCTGGCGTTCAGCATCTAGATTGGTTCGCAGCGGTGGACCTGAAGGACGCATACTTCCACGTCTCAATTCTGCCACAACACCGACCCTTCCTACGGTTCGCGTTCGACGGCCAGGCGTTTCAGTACAAAGTCCTCCCCTTCGGCCTGTCTCTGTCCCCTCGCGTCTTCACGAAAGTCGCAGAGTCGGCCCTTGCCCCGCTACGAGTAGCCGGCATCCGCATTCTCAACTACCTCGACGACTGGCTCATCCTAGCACACTCTCGAGAGTTACTATGCACACACAGAGACCAGGTGCTCCGGCACCTGAGCCGCTTGGGGCTTCAGGTCAACTGGGAAAAGAGCAAGCTCACTCCGGTTCAGAGCATCTCTTTTCTCGGGTTGGAGTTAGACTCAGTCTCAATGACAGCACGTCTCACGAGCGAGCGTGCTCAGTCGGTGCTGGACTGCCTCGCTTCCTTCAAGCCAGGCACAGTGGTCCCTCTAAAACTTTTCCAGAGGTTCCTGGGGCATATGGCGTCCTCCGTGGCGGTCGCGCCACTGGGGTTGATGCATATGAGACCACTCCAGCACTGGCTCCAGACTCGAGTCCCAAGACAAGCATGACACCGCGGCACGCATCGGGTAAGGATCACCCCCGCCTGCCTCAAAACACTCCGACCCTGGACAGACCTCTGCTTTTTATGGGCAGGAGTGCCCCTGCAGCAGGTGTCCCGACGCGTCCTGTTACAACCGATGCCTCCCGGTCCGGGTGGAGTGCCGTGTGCAGCGGGCACGCAGCAGCGGGCCGTTGGAAAGGGCCCGCTGCGTTGGCACATCAATTGCCTGGAGTTGCTGACCGTCCTTCTTGCTCTCAGGAAGTTCCTCCCGTTAGTTCGGGACAAACATGTCCTCGTGAGATCGGACAGCACCATGGTGGTGGTGTACATAAATCACCAAGGCAGCGTACGCTCCCGCCACATGTCACAACTCGCCCGCCGTCTCCTCCTATGGAGCCAGCAGCGACTCAAGTCGCTGCGTGCCACTCACATCCCCGGCAAGCTCAACGTCGTAGCGGACGCGCTGTCACGACAACGCCTGCCCGGCGGGGAGTGGAGGCTTCACCCCCAGTCGGTCCAGCTGATTTGGGAACGGTTTTGCTAGGCCCAGATAGACCTGTTCGCCGCCCAGGAAACCTCCCACTGCCCGCTCTGGTACACCCTAACAGAGGCTCCCCTCGGGACAGACGCGCTGGCACACAGCTGGCCCTCGGGGCTGCGCAAGTATGCATTTCCCCCAGTGAGCCTTCTTGTACCGGTGCTGCGCAAGGTCAGGGAGGGCAAGGAGCAAGTCACGTTGGTGGCCCCCTACTGGCCCACTCGGACTTGGTTCTCGGAACTCAGGCTCCTCGTGACAGCTCCTCCCTGGCGAATTCCCCTTAGAAAGGACCTCCTCTCTCAGGGACGGGGCACGCTCTGGCACCCGCGCCCAGACCTCTGGAACCTCCACGTCTGGTCCCTGGACGGGACGCGGAAGAGCTAGCCGGCTTACCGGCGACCATTGTGAATACCATCAACCAAGCCAGAGCCCCCTCTACCAGGCACCTTTATGCCCTAAAGTGGCGCTTGTTCGCAGATTGGTGTTCTTCCCAAGCCGAAGACCCACAGAGATGCGCGATTAGGTCAATGCTTCTGTTCCTACAGGAGAGGCTGGACAGGAGGCTGTCCCCGTCCACCCTCAAGGTGTATGTTGCCACTATCGCCGCCCACCACGATCCTGTAGACGGCAAGTCTTTGGGTAAGCACGACCTGATCCTCAGAGGCGTGCTTACCCGTTCCTGAGAGGCGCCGGAGGTTGAATCCCTCCCGGCCAGGTCTAGTTCCCTCATGGGATCTCTCGGTAGTCTTGGCAGGACTCCAGAGACCTCCCTTCGAGCTGCTCGAATCAGTTGGACTCAGGGCCCTCTCTCTTAAGACGGCCCTGCTGATCGCGCTCGCCTCCATTAAGAGGGTCGGGGACCTGCAGGCGTTCTCTGTCAGCGACACTTGCCTGGAGTTCGGTCCGGCAGATACGTCTGTGATCCTAAGACTGCAACCGGGCTATGTGCCCAAGGTTCCTACCACACCGAGATCAAGTAGTGAACCTGCAAGCGCTGCCCCGGGAGGAGGCAGACCCAGCCCTTTTGTTGCTGTGTCCAGTGCGCACCCTGCGCATTTACCTGGACCGCACACAGAGCACCAGACTCTCTGAGCAGCTCTTTGTCTGCTTTGGGGGATGGCAGAAAGGGAATGCCGTCTCCAAACAGAGGCTCGCCCACTGGGTTGTCGACGCCATCACACTGGCTTATCACACCCAGGCCGTGCCCCTACCCTTGCGGGTCCAAGCTCACTCAACAAGGGGTGTTGCGTCCTCGTGGGCACTGGCCAAGGGCACCTCCCTAGCAGACATCTGTAGAGCCGCGGGTTGGGCAACACCCAACACCTTCGCAAGGTTTTACAACCTCCGTGTTGAGTCGGTTGCGTCTCGTGTTTTCTCAGGTCCGAGCCCATAGAACTCGGTAACACGTAGACCGACCGGCCGGGTGGATCGCTTGCACCCAGTGCCCTTTTCCTGACGTCAAGGTAAAGTAGTGCGCCTTCTTCCCAGGGCGCCCCACTCCGAGTCGGGACCCTGGTCGATTCCTCCCCAGCCCTCCGGGTCCGCAGTTCAGCGGAGGAACTCGCCGACCCAAGCCACTGCGGGTACCCTGGTGGCCACCCCGTACTGGTATAGGGGCTCCACAGGTAAAATAAGAAGGCCTCCTGTTTGGACTCCCCCTGTGTGTAATTCCACGGTTCTGTCCCCTTACGAGCAGACCCCCGTGTCTCCCTTAGGCAGTTACAGCTGCCCCGGTCGCCGTGCTGTAGCAACTCCCCCTTTCGAGGCTGGATCTACCACCGCACCTTACTTTCCACACAAGCCCTTAGACGGCCGTGTGACGTGTCTACCACTTTTCCTCCCCAAGAAAAAGGGCAGGTGTGGTCTCCGCAGGGTCTGGGTAAGACCCCCTTCCCTATATGCGTGTAAGGGCCCTGGCCGTGATTGCTCTATGCGAGAAACATAGAGAAAAAGAGGCCCAGCCAGGCTGGCCCGTTCCCATGTTGGCAAACATCGCCTTGTTCCCCTCCCAGGGTAACTAGAAGGACTCCGATGTTCTTATGGGGCATTGGGGAAGGGTACGTGCAGCCAGGTACAGACGATGCGTGGCACTGGATGAAATCCCTGCCCGCCTCTGTATCGGCGGTCCACGTACAAGGTTCAGCGCATGGCAAGATTGGAATGGGTCCCCTAGTGTCGCTTCTCGGCACAACGTGGAGAGAGCGACAGAAGGGGAACGCTTGGTTACGTATGTAACCTCCGTTCCCGAGGGAGGGAACGACACGTTGTGTCTTTCCTCCGCCATGTCGCTGAACCGAGCCACTGTTGTGGCTGGACCATTTCGGCTCCTCAGAAAAATCCTGAATGGACTCCCGTATTTGCCCCGCTTAAATACCCGTATGTCCGGGGGTGGGGTATGCAAATACTGACTGCCAACTCCCATTGGCCCTTTTCAATAAGATCAGAGGTGAATATCGGCGCTCAAGAGAGACCCCTAGTGTCGCTTCTCCGACACAACGTGTCGTTCCCTCCCTCGGGGAACGGAGGTTACATACGTAACCAAACGATTGTTGAAATCTACCACCCCATTGGCCTCCTATACACATTTTTAGATGCTAGGAATACACTTCACAGTTATCACAGACAATACCTCACCAATGCTTGACGATCAGTCTGCTAATTTTGACACTGTTAACCATAAACAGTTAAATTCCAAACTGGCAGAGATGGGCATTTCCAGGTCAGTGCTTTTCTGGTTTACAATCTTTCCTAGATAACATGGCTTACTAAGCCAGCTGGAAAAACCCACTATCCTCACTCAAACTTTCACTACAAGGATTTGTCCTTGGACCATTACTATCCACCACTTATACCAGATGACTTGAAATTATCATTCAGTTGCTTCTCAGAAAGTTTATTTCTCTCTATGCTTCTCTGTGTTACATTCACAGTCACCATGTTTCCAAGGACTCTTATTTTGAAGTGGAATTTGTCCTCTGTCTTCTGTTTCGCCCGGACTATGTTTCCCAGAATGCACTGCCCTCATCACTGCCATCTGTTCCCCATCATACTCACCTGTTCTCGTTTCCCTCATCAGCACCTTGTGTATAAATACCCTCTAGTTTAGCTGCTCTCTCGCCTCATCTATACAACATGTGACATATCAAACTGGATGTTCACCCATCCTCCCAAACTTAAGATTTTGCTCTCTTACCAAATATTGTTCTATCTTGGTATTAATTTTTATTTTGCAGTTGTTTCAGATTTGACTTTGCTAACCATGCTCTGTTAGCTCCATTCTCAATTTCCTTAGGGCATAATAGGCAACAGAAAACTGGGAGATTAAGAAAATTAGAGGGTTAATTTGTGCCATTCTCTCCATGGGAAATGGGAGCTACACCATTACAGGGACCAGCAGCCACAAAAGATATAAATCACTTGGAGTAGTTAGGAAGCCAAGCGTAAAATAAAGTAGACGAGCCAGACAGAGATGAATATGTTAGTCCTAAAGGTGTGGTGAGAAAAGGAGTGGGTCTTGTTCAAGAAACACGAGCAGAACGTGTTTCTGTGTAAATCATTCATTAAACTATTCTTGTTCACATTCATCACATTCAGTGATGATAATTATATAAATATAATATATATATATTTTTTATGGATAAGTGATTGCAAAAACTATAAATATATACTTAAAAAATATAAATATATACTTAAAAAATAGCAGTCATAAAGATATAAAACAAAATATAAGAAGTTAAAATGAATCGTTAGTATTTTTTTTCACAGTCAAATTAGAATATTTTTTTTAAAAAGAAATGAGAATTACTTGATAAAAGCAAACCACTCTATCACACACACACAGACATAAAACCATGCAAATATGGGTCAGGAGCTTCAGTTAATGTTCACATCATCTAACAGAATGGGAAAAATATGTGATCTCTGTGATTTGGGCCGTGGCATGATTGTTGGTGCCAGATTGGCTGGTTTGAGTATTTCTGTTACTGCTGATCTCCTGGGATTTTCACGAACAACAGTCTCTAGAATTTACTCTGATTGGTGCCAAAAACAAAAAAAATCCAGTGAGCGGCAGTTCTGCAGGTGGAAATGCCTTGTTGATGAGAGAGGTCAACAGAGAATGCCCAGACAGGTTCGAACTGACAAAGTCTATGGTAACTCAGATAACGCCCTGGTTACTTTTGTAATCTCTGTTCCCTGATGGAGGGAACAAGACTTTGTTGATGTAGTGACTAGGGGTCACAGTTGGGAGCCCCAAACACCTCTGATCTTTGAGAAAAGGCCAATGGCAATTGGCCAGTGGAATTTGCATGCCACTCCCCGGGCATACAGGTATAAAAGGAGCTGGCCTGCAACCCCTCATTCAGGTTTTGTGCTTAGGAGCCGAAACAAGGTTCCGGCCATTTCAGCGGGTAGTTCGGTGTTTTGGCAGGAGGGACACAATGTCTTGTTCCGTTCATCAGGGAACGGAGGTTACAAAAGTAACCAGGACATTCCCTATCTGTCACTCACTCGAAGTTGTGTCGATGTAGTGACACTAGGGGTCGATATACAAATGCCATGACTAACTGAACTGTGTTACGCGGACTGGCGAGACGGGCAGACCTTTTTTTTGCCTTGTAGCCAGTGCACCCGGCCATTATGTAATCTCCCCCTAACACTCTTACAGGCGTTATACGGTCCCCGTTGGACGGTCCTGATCAGCCACCGCGACAGGTTGAGGAGCGCAAGCCACGCCCCCATGCTCCGGGAGAGGGGGGCCAAAGGGACAATCGAGTCACAACTCAACCACTCGGCTCCAAAGAAAAAATCTGAATGAGTGGTTGCAGGCCAGCTCCTTTTATACCCATATGACCGGGGGAGTGGCATGCATATTCCACTCGCCAATTCCCATTGGCCTTTTCTGAAAGATCAGAGGTATTTGGGGCCCCCAAGGGATACCCCTAGTGTCACTACATCGACACAACGTAGAGAACCGCTCTGAACAATTGTGGTGACAAGAATAGCATCTCAGAATGCTATTCTGAGATGAGAGTTGGCACTGTTTTGGTGGCACTAGGGGAACCTACACAATATTAGGCAGGTGGTTTTTACTTTTTGTCTGATTGGTGTGTAAATATATACAGTACACTATATAATTACTAGATATAAATGCATAGTCTATCCAGGTGTTATTTAATAATTCCTGAGGGAATTTACTCAATCTGATCAGTCTCTCAGTGTTTGTTGGTGGTAGAACAAGCAGACTGTTCTCACAGTGTAATCGGAAGCAGAAGGTTGACTTTTATTTAGCTAAAATCATTCTGTGCTTATTGAAATAGGAAACACTGCCCCCACAGCCTAAAGTGGTAAGTGTTGTTGGGTGTATGGGCATGTGTGAGCTCCATTTTCTGGATGAAATGTCCACGGAGGGGTGCCAAATGCGAGTTGTGAAGTAAGTTGTTTTTAGCTGTACAGGCTTTAATACATTGAAGAGGAATACATATTTGATAAACTGTACCCCCAACACATACTCATAAACTTAAACCTAAACATCAGTATAGTAAAAAATCTAATGTAAGAGGGAAAAATGCAACCTCTTAATCACTCGCCTCACTGATTAAGTGTACGCAATTATTTCCTAGCTTCAATGTGGGATTCGAACCCGGGTCTTCCACACTGCTGGTCACACCACAGGGAAAAGTAAACACACTGGAGCCGATACCAAAATGTCTGATATTAGATGGAGCTAATAATTTCTTCAGCATATTCTGGCCAATCCTGTGATACCGAAACTCTCGGAAACAACATGCAGACATCACGTGTGATCATGTTGTTGGAACAAGAGATAATAGGAAACAGTAATAACAGTACCTTGGGCAATGGGGCTTACCAGCTGCTCCTCCTTTCACTCCTGATGGCTAAACATGAAGTGTTTGAAAGGCCCATTACCTACCATTCAGTGGTGTTTCACACAACTGCAACAGGACTATACCAAACTGTGATATAAACTAACATACATAATGTGATTGTGAGTGTCAGGATTTGGTTATTTTCTTGATTTCTTCCACCAAGTTTCTTCTCACATTTAAATCCTTCCATGCCAATCTAATATTACATTGCATTATCTTAAAAAGGGCAATCTACCGCACAACATCTGGTATCTGTTTACGAAGGCCAATAATGAAACCAGTGTTGGCCAAGAGAACCTCATTTAATCCCAGTAAATACCACACCAGCAGAAGAATCCCAGTATCCATGCAATGTAAGATAATGATTTCTCATGTATTCAGTGAACACATATGATTCAATGACAGTGTTGGGGTGGACCCAATTTTGTTGCCCTGTTTACACAATATAGACTCTATTAATGAACCATGCTTTAGAAGAATTTAAAAAAACAGAGTTGACAAAAATCTGCAAAACTGCAAGATTGTTGTAAATAAAATTAATTAATTGAGTTGATGTTGAAAAATAAAATGAAGACATACGCCATTTTATATTTGATTAAAAATGACTTTTGTGCACAACCTGGCACATATTCAGTCCTGAAAACTGGGCTCTGGGGTGCTGGAATCTTCAGCTAGAAGACTCAGAAAATGTCTGGTCTCATTTAGAATATTAGGGAACAGTATACTCTTTCCCCATGCCTGTTATATATACCTTGTCTTGTCTCACTGTTGCCCTTTTGTTTGTCATTTTTGTCACTTTTTGAGTTCCTTAGTTTTCACTTTTGTCACCCTTGTAGCTCCATAGTGCACTCATCATTGTTTTCACCTGTGTCTCGTTCAGTCTTCATTTTGTCCGTGTATTTAAACCCTGGTTCTTTGTTTAGTCGCTGTCTATCATTGAATGTTGTCAAGCCTGGTATGTGTTCCCTGCCTGAGTTCTCAGTTTTATTTCATTGTGTTTTGTTTCCTGTTTTCTCATCGTGGTTGTTTCTTTTGTGTTTATTCGTTGGTTTATTTAAATAAAACAGTTGCATTTAGATCCACTCTCCTCGTCTGCCTTCGCTGCCTTCATTTCGTTACAATGCCAGACTTTTAAATACATGTATTAGTCAATATTGTTATGTGTTGTAAAAGTCCTGAGCAACAGCGTTGCCAACATTTAATTGAGCTTGCTTTAGATTAAAAGCTCTAATTTGCCCCTCCATTTGACATCTGGTTCACATAAATGGTTAAATAAATGTATGTATACTTGTATGTAAAAATTTAAATAGTACTTTATTACACAGTCATGTCGTGATTGATCCACACTAAAGAGTGTTAGCGGTATAGTGGGCTAAAACGCTGAACTGGTAAGCTGAAAGTTGTTGGTTCGAACCCCACTACTACCTCCATTGTGTCCTTGAGTAAGACACTTAACTCCAGGCTGCTCCGGGGGGATTGTCCCTGTAATAAGGGCACTGTAAGTCGCTTTGGATAAAAGCATCTGCCAAATGCATAAATGTAAATGTAAAGATAACTTACAATAACTATATTTTAGATTTTGCATTTTGCTTCTGGAACAAAAAACAATGCATTTAAGGTAATAAAGTCTGTTACATTATTTAAAAGGGATGGAAACTCATATTCTGAAAACCAGACATGCAAATGGGCGAAGGTCCACAGACAAAACAGTTACTTGCAAAACCATTACCTCATGAAGCTGTTGCTACAATGCCTATTGCAGTTTACCAAATATGCATAAAGCTCATAGTTATAACTATTTAAACTGAGCATAATCAGAGACCAATTTAATGCAGTTTTTCCATGATGCAAAGGATTAAAAGTCACAGAAAGGTGGAATGATTTTCTACACAGTAGCAGAGCCCTGTATTTCCATTACAGTTTCTTCTACAGTATGATTGCTGCCAATTTGTCCTCACATTATCAAATACCTGTGAAGCTGTTTGCCTTTGTCTTTGTCTGGTTGTGTAAATCATACAGCTCACACTTGTAGGAATGTCCTGTTTGCTTCTTTCACTGTGGCTGTAAAGCAATTAAGAGCAATTAGAGGGTGGAGACCAAAGAATAAGGCCTAGAGCTACAAGAGATCAAACTCATAGACAAGACATACATCTATATTTTAACCCAAATAAACATGTGAAAATTGCTGGATAATAAATATTTATGTTTTCCCCTTATTGTTGAGTAAAGCAAGACGGTTGTTATCTGACACAGATAGCATCATTTTGTTACTATAATGTATTCTCTCTTATATACTTTTCATTGTCTTCTTTTCATGGTTCCCACTCATGGAAAAGGCCACACAAATGTAAATTGTGAATAATAGATTTTCTAGTTATGCTCAGTTCTCTGTAGTTATTTCAGTTGCTCTGTCTGAGTACAATGCCTAAACATTTACATTTTACAATTCCTAATCCACTTGAATAGGAACTTGAATAATATCAACAACAAAAAAATACCTCTAATAGTCAATGAACATAAGAAAATATTGGAATATCCTTTCTCAATTTTTTTAAAACTCTAAATGTCTTTGTAAAATACCTTTTAAAAATGATGGGGTGAAACAAAGGTTATTCAAATTAGTGTCCTCAGCTAAATTACAGCAGCTTACATTGTGAGGGATATCGTTTTGAGATTACGTGGAGGGTGACCTGAGATAACCCTAGTAACACCACTGACACCATTTTGCCTTCTTCTTTGACCTCGAATTCAGGCTTTGACACCCTTCCAGAGAAGCATTAGATCTTGCATTCCATAAATATAGGAGTAAGATGTAAGACAAACAATTACAAACATAATTTGTATAAGGCATGGAAATCAGACAATACTGTCAGATTCAGACACAGGGGTAACACTGTCTACCCACACTGGTATTTAAATGTATTAGTTTATTTTTTGCTTTGTTTTGACTCTCAGTATTACTGTACTTGCATTCTGTTTGTATTGCTGTTTTTGCAGAATATTAACTCTACACTGCTTTTTTCAGCTGCATTGACAAATTCATTCGGACATGTGAAAGAAAGGGAGTGTTTTCTTGTTTTTTTGTGAGAATCATGGGAGGGTACAGTTGGGTTTAGGAGAACCTGAGTGATCTGTACCAAGGGGACAATGTTTATTTTTTGTTTTTCTTTTCTAAACCCAACAACTTTGTGTCAATTCAGACTTCATGCAGTCAGTACACTGATTCAGTAATTGAAATCCATGTGCATTTATTATTTTGAAGATTTCAGAACATATGACACATTTCTTGTTACAACAAAGGTGCACAAAGGCCTGGTTGTTTCTTTTTGTTGGGGCTGTGTGTGCTTTTAGCATTACATGAAGCATTACACTGAGCTCATTTGCAAGACGTTGCATCACAGCACAGATATCATTAGGTTCCTCCCTCGTTCCCAAAAATGACTCAGTCTTACAGTGTTTAGCAAATACTTTTTTTGACTCTATAGGAAAAAGTGAAAAATTTGAGAGACAATATCCCAATTATAGAAGTGGCCTATTGACCACAAGTTTGCAATACAAATGAGCTGGAATTGTCTGGCAAGATGGGACTGTGGTATGATAATAGTACAAAATTGTAAAAAAAAAAATTTGAATATTACAAAGACTAGACAAAAGAAATATATTTTGTCTGTTTTATAGCTAAAAGACACATCAAAATGCTAGAATGCATTAAACTGTCCAAAGTTTACTGGCTTGGAAGAAGGGAATGTTTTTGTCTCGTGGTAAAATTTGAGGCCAACGAAGAGGCCAGTTATGGCTGCCGTCGCATCATCCAGATGCACACTGGTGGTGGTTGAGGAGAGTCCCCTTTTCACTGTGTAAAGTGCTTTGTGTGTAGTGTCAGAAAAGTGCTATATAAATGTAACGTACATTCATTCATTCATTTCGATAAAAAAAACACTGTCCATCAGTGACACCATCAGACAAAGTTTCAGAGGGAGGCAGGGTCTCTCTTTCTTACCTTGTGTTCATTGCATTCTAGGAAATCCTAAAACGTGATGTGAATGTGAGGGGAAACTGTGAAAAGAAACATGAAAGGAGGCAATGCCTTCATCCCAATATGGTTTATTACCCTGTCATTCTGTCAATGTGGCTATGCCAACATATAATTTTTGCAGTGGGCCCACAGATCGCCTTGAATGGCGCAGAACTTGTGGAAGTGGACATTATTGAGGCAAAGTCTGTATTGTAAAATCGTTTTATTTTAGAAAGAAGAGTAGTTTTCTGCAACTCTCTTGACACCCACTATGGCTGAATTCTAAACCATAAGTACAGTCGCTGGATGATATTTTAGCAAAAATACGTAGGCTATGTGCCGTGCACAGAGTCCATCGACCCTTCACTAAGTTCCGCCCCCCCTTGGTTATGGCTGCTCGCTCTAAAAAGCTTTGCAGAATGTGTCTCTATAGTAATGCACAGGGTGCTTTCACAACCAGCAGTATTTGATGCCTTAGAATTTAAATTACATTTTGCCTCTTCTTTTTAAATGTCCATCACACACCACTGGCGTATTGCAAAAAACACATCTCAGTCACTGATGAGTTTTGAGACGAATAGGCACAGATATTTTAATATTGTCAGCTGCTCTGAACTTTAATTGATGGCATTTCTGTCCTCAGCATGTTTGTGTTAGAGTTATCAAGACTTGAGGAGCATTTCATGGGTTAATTAATCTCTTCACTTTTGTGTAAGGGTTTATAAACAACATCTCTACATCTCAGACTTAAGTAAAGTCTTGTTCATATGGAGTTGAGAGCGTTGCTGTATGCAATTAAAGGGGTCATGTAATGCTCTTTTCTTATAGTTGTATTATATTCACTGTGGTCCACTGATAATGTTATTATAGTTGTATTTTTGCACCAAAACAGTAATAATTTTGTAATATTTGATCATTTTGCACCCTGTCTTTGTCCCTCTGTCTGAAATGCTCAGTTTTGGCATAAACGCCTCATTTAAAATGTAAACGTAAATGCCCACTGTTATGATTGGCTAACATTGTGCAGCCCCTCTAAGACAGATTTTAGGCATTATTCACTATACATTTTGGCATCTGGCCCAATTGGAACACAGTGCAGTTTCAAGACATTGATGCTTTGAAGATGCAGACTGTTTCTCAATCACAGTATCATTGTACCTCGAAGAGACATGAGATTTTTATTTTGGAGTGAACTATCCCTTTAGTGGGGATAGTGGAATTCAAAAGTTTTGATCCACTTGTCAAAATGTTTCTATTTTGCATTTTTCTAATTAATACAGTTTCATTTATTTCAAATAATATTATTAGTATAACAATTTATATACTGTTAAAATATTAATATAACAAGTATTTTTGCTATGTCCCCTTGTGCTCTAATTACAGCATGCACTCAAGCTGGCATAGACTCCACTAGTTTGTGCAAAACATGATGATCCATGTTATCCAGCATGATTTAAGAATGTTCCAAAGAGCTTCTTGTGTGTTTGCATGCTCAGTTGCATCTTCAAACTAAATATATAATGTTTAGAAACTCAGACATACTACCATAAAATTAAAACACTTACTAAATTTAGCATCATGGTTCAATGGTAAAAAAGTAGTGAGAAAATAAGCGAATTACTCCCCCCTCCCCCACACACCCACATAACATATGAATCTTGTTCTGAGATGACTGACTCCTCTAATGAAGCTTCATTTCTCTCTGTTTGTTTGTCTCTCTCACTGACCCATTTAATCTTATCCTTTAAACTTTGACAACTTAACAACATATTTCCATTGCTTTGCCATGTAAACAGAAGACCCCATGTGTGCCCAGAAACATCCACAAACACCATACTCGAGGCAGATTTTGTACAGGTTGACTGTAGTTGAGCCTAAAGAAATGGATATTCATAGACGTTCATAGCAGACTCATACTGAAAAGCTGATAGGACTGTTGCTGTAACCAGTGACATTAGGCGAGGTCATTGGGGCCTCTCAATAAATACCTCATTGTCTAATGCTGCTTTAAGGGAAATGAAGTCAGCTTGCTGCCACAGGGTGGGAGTCTGTTCTTAGTCTCATTTCAGCACATAAAGAACCTGGACCTCCTTCTAGAGTTCCATTGCATTTACTAGAACTGACAAATCAATGCTTCAATCAATGAATGTAAAGAAAATTGGAATTAAAGCAAATCTGTTCTGATATACAGATATAATAATACCCCTAGTCTTTTAACTTAATGCATTGAGACACATAGAATACTCACAGGCCAACAAACCTTTAGAAACCACTAAAGCTTAGCTTCTCATGGAATCATAAAATTTCTCTCTTTGGCCAACATTCTCAAGAGCCAAACAGACTCGAAAGCTTGTTTCTCCACTGTTTGTAGCTCTTGTCTTCTCTTTTCCTCTCTGCTCTCTTCTTGTCCTCAGCTGTGCAAGGCTCTTGTGCTATGACATAAGCTTAATATACTGAAAATGGTTCATCAGATGTCAAGGATCTGGTGTAGTATACAGTTGGATTAAAGAGCAAGAACTCTTGATTTTCTAAAATAGCTATAGTGCTAAACTTGTGTGTGGATGTGTTTTTGAGTGCAACACCATATACAATTTGTTTTAAACAGATTTATAATGGTACAAAATACAAGCAATTTCAATCATTGGCAATCATGCTTAAATTCCCCCAATAAGCAAACATAATCTCATTGAAGTAAACAGAACATCTATCCCAAATATATTAGACAACAGAGCTGGTGATACCCACTACTTTTGTGCGAGAGAGAAAACACAACCATTATTGTGTGCTGATTACAAATATATCAAGATACAATAAATTACTATTTTAACAATCTTCTCCTGGAAGAGGAGACCACCCAGCTGTATAAATAAGAGTCAGTCCAGGAACCCTTTCTTTCTTGTTCCCTCAAAAACACACAGAACCCCATAAAAGAGCATTAAAGAAACTAAATGCTCTCTTAAACAGTACATTTCGTACAGGATAAATTCTAGGATATCTTACACTCCCTCTTCCCCAGGATAGAAGCCCCACGTCAAAACTTTTATGATATTCTGAGCCTTAAAGGTTAAATTAACCCCAATGTAATTATGTCATTATTTACTCTCATATCGTTCCAAACCCACATGACTTCCTTTCTTCATCGGAAAGCTCAAAGTATACTTCAGTCAGACACAAATTCTAGGTGTCTGCGTACAGGACACGTGACGCAAATTTATTCATCAGCAGAGTGCTCAAGCACTGAACACGCGTGGCACAATTTTCTGAACATGCATACTCTGAACGCACAGTATGCAGATGCACTTGGAACTATTTCCACTAATTAGTCATCCCACAAGGTTGCAACATTCCATTGCTGTCACAAAAAAGCGCTAGAAGATATAATGGCTGTAAAACATCAGGGGACAATGGTAGAAGCAAAAACAGGGGATGTGCACAGCAAGAACACATGTGTGAGTTGGTCAGGCGATACCTGCATTTGTATAACTTGAGTCAAAAGTAATATATAGACATCTTTATGGATCTAAACTCGTAAAGCTAAATAACAGTTGTAGCATGCATGTGGCAACTGCCTGTGTATGTACGCATAGTCAAATTAAGTAAAATTTGAAAGGCTAGCGTTCAACTGTATGCAGACTAAAAGCATTCACATCAAAACTGAGTATACTTTGGACTTAACACATGAGGAGAAATTTTTACAAATGTTAATGTTCTTTCCCAAAAAATGAAAGTAAATGGTGGTTTTCCGTAGGCTATTAAAAATGTACAAATCAATATATTCCAATAAATATTACGTCTTGAAATAGCATATATATATATATATGTATGCTATTTCAAGACGTAATATTTATTGGAATATATTGATATATATCAATATATTCTAATAAATATATATATATATATATGTATATATATATATATATATGTAATATATTACGCTTATTACGTGCATTATTTGTACTATTTACAAGTATTTACATTGATTTGTAGAACACGTTAACAGTACTGTCTCTGAAATAGCATCAGTTCAGTTAGAGTCTCATCTCTGCGTGTTTTGGTTGAGTGCATATTAACGAGTGTGAAGTGACACGGCTAATTTACCACATCCGTACTAAGTGAGATTAGAAATATATATTTTTAAAATCTTTTTTAACTAAAACTGGCTGTAAATAAAAGAAAATAATATTAAAAGAGACATTATTCAGTGAGAAATGGGTTGCCTGGGTCTCGTCTTTGGACACACATTACACAGAATGTGTCAAACCAAACTTACATTTTTTAAATGATCTTGGATCTGAACTTTGTCGCCTCTTTACTACTCAATCACTTTTTGAGTTTCACAGAAGAAATAATGTCAAAGGGGTTTGGAATTACTTGAGGATGAGTAAATGTACTCATTGGGGGCACGCATCCAAGTAATAGGAGACTCTGTGTCATCTGTGTTTAAACAGGGAGAGATGTGTTTATGACTCCCTGCCTACTCCTCTAAAACAAGGCTGGCCTGGGAGGATGCACTGACCTAACATTGCTTCTCAAGAGGATGATTAGTGCCAGCACACATATGCCTGTTCACACATGCAGAGACACACAAATGAAAATACACATAATATATTAACACAAAGGATATCATAGCAGTGACAAAGTTTTGTCATAATAAAATTATGTAAAATCATATAAAAAGCTCTATCAACACTGTAAACATCTGAAGATGAAATACTAGGTGTCATGCTAACAATAATTAATCATAACAGTAATTTATGGAAGTTTGCAAGAATTCCAGGCATAACTAAACCATAATCACATTTAATGTGTTTGGAAGTGGGGCTGGCAGTATCTGAGTTTCCTGTTGGACATAGACGACAAACCCTTCCCTTGAGTCACAAGAGTCCCAAGGGTCCCCATCAAGTCCTGTTACAAAGTTGTTAACACATAAACCAATTTTATAACACAACATGCTCTCTCTCCAAACCAATACATATTTTCCTATCTGATATATATAAATATCCCATTATCTTTGTTTTCAGTGTTGTATTAGACCAAGCCATCTCAAGCTCTCCTACAACCCAGATACTGAACCACACAAAACTCCTTTCATTGATTTATTCAAAACAGATGCACCACCTTCAATTTGCTTTAATCACCATGGTAATAAACTACATTTGACCATTGCTCAACATGTTGACACAAGCTACGGTAACCTCTTGGATGAGTTAGTAGCCAATCAAAGTGCATGAGTACAAATACTGCATTGTGTCAATAGATCATGGTGTCACAACCCTCCCATCTGCAAAGGTTTGGTGTTTTCTTGTTCTTTGGAGATGCTTCAATGACTTGCAAATGTGGCAAACTTTCCACATTCAAAATACGCCCAAAGCAGCCAGAACACACAACACAGAACAGACTGGTAAATTACTGAGATGTAATAACTTAGGATAGCAAGTTATTGCTCCTCGTTCATTGAGAAGGTTTGTTGTGTCCATTTTTATATTTTCCGACTATGCAAAGTTAGTTGTAATTTCCTAAAGTTTGATATCTTCCCAAATGGTTTTTACAAATCCATGGGTTGTTAATATGCACTCTACACATTCAACTAAAAGGTCATGATCATCATTTTTGGCAGGTCAGCTGATTGTGATATCTGGAGAAGCTGTTAGAGGGTGAGAAGACTCCAAAAAACTCATGAACTCATGCTTATTGGTACATTCCTGTGTGATTTGCAGGTTTTCTTATTGAACTATTTAATACATTTTATTCAAGACAACTCTCAGAAGATTTTACATATTAATGTGGGTATGACACATTGATAGAATATTGGTCTTAGTGACCTAGATGTGCTATACTGATGCTGCTGCTACAGAGCAAGTACGGACACTTGCTACTGCTAGATCATACACAGAGACAAGTTAAGCATGTTTGGCATGCTGCTGCACAATTAGACATAAATACAATCCCCAAGTAACAGATCTTGACATGTTATGCTGGAGAGGAGGAGGGTTTCAGAGAAAACTCATGTAGTGTGCTGCAGTGAAACCAGCATACTTGCAAATTTAAATATTAGGCAAAAAGTATGGAAGTTGGTTGGCAACTTGCATACATATATGACTAATACACATCAAAGGACTTATATGCTTAAACCATGTTAGCCGATTGGCTCGATATATCACATGTGAGTGAGCTGACTGGCTAATATATAAGTTCAAAGAACCTATCAGCTTGCAACATTTCATGCCTGAACTTAGTCATTAATCACAGCAAGGACATACAGTACCTGCTCTGAATTACACAGGGCTATACATACTTGCTCAACATACCCTAGATCAGGGGTGCCCAATACGTCGATCGCGATCTACCAGTCGATCGCAAAGGCAATGCTGGTAGATCGCACAAAATTTAAATGTACTTTCGATAAATTTTAATAAAAATATATATAATGTCTTTCCATCTTTTAGTTTCTGTCTGACTTGCACTTGACGAGTAAATATTGACAGAGCGCGAAATTGCGATGCTACTGCCCGGATTTGGCAAAACTGTCTGATTCCATTCAGTTTTGCCTAATCCGGACAGTAGTATCGCAATTTCGCGCTCTGTTCTCAGAAGTCCTTAAAAGGCATGTAGGCGCAAACCTAGTTGTCATGGCAACTGAATAAACAAAACCTCGCCTGGTCAATATTTATTCGTCATCAGAAGGTAAATGCCCTGGCTATTGTATTCTATTGTGCTGTAGGTGTTTTGGGTTTAGTTTTAAAACTGAATGATATCAACATTGAACATTATTATATATATTTTATTAATTAGAAGACTAATTCCATTTAGGGATAGGCTACATGCAGTAGTCCCAACAAGCATTTTCTTATTTTAAATGAAACTGTGTTTTTTTAGTTGGTAGATCTTATTGAGTTGGTCATTTAAAAGTAGATCATCACACAAAAAAGTGTGGGCACCCCTGCCCTAGATGTTGAATTTACCTGTTAGTTAAGATAAATCTTTAAGGGATTATTCTAAATTCAAATTAATCTTACATAAATATAAAACACCTGGATACTCTAGAAGCATAATCTTATCATACAAATTTGGTTTTAAATATAGTGTAAATAATATTTTGTGATAATCTTGCAGAGATAATTATTTTCTGAGTTAGAGAACCAAATATCTGCAATTGTAGGCCAGATAAATTGTGATAAACTCAGTGATTTGCAGTCACCTTGACCCAGACTCATTTTGAGTAATAGGCTATACTAAAGTAAAAAGCAAAGTCTCTAAATTGTATTGATTATGTCTTGCTAAAATAATAATTATTTCATTAGAATGCTGAGACTTTCTATTTTACTTTAGTGCATAAACTCCTGTGTTTTTGGGTCAAGGTTAATAGAAATGATGGAGGAGGTCACAATTAATGTTAACAATACAGTATGCTTCTCAGTTTAGTTGATTTTCATTTTGTAAAACTTCATAAGTTTAATTTGTATTGTTTGGTGGAAGATCCAGTTTTGAAATCTAGTCTATTAATGACAGAGGGAGGAAGAGGACAGTTGTTGTCTGGCTCAGGATGATTGCTCTCACTGTTCCACTCCAAGTAGTGGCATAATCACCCTTTATCAGTGTGCAGAATGGGAAGGCCTGTGGCCTTTAAAGCTGCTGAGAGAGTACTGTGAAACTGCAGGTGTGAAAGAAAATAAATTTAGCCCATTACAAATGTTACCATAACACACAGTGGGCGCAAGAGGAGAGCGGCATTCTTCATCAACAATTGAGTCATTATTCATTTATTTAATTCATATATGATTTTGGAATACCCACTCCCCAACATAGATAGTGTGTCACTCACCTGGACCCATTTACACTGGGAGAAAATGTCAGCGATGTTAGTACACTAGCAGAGCAAAACATATCTTATTCTCCAAATAGCCAAATAAAGTAAATTTCACAATGGGAAATCACTAATGCTTATGCAGAAAACCCTATACAAAGAATAGACGAAGGAAGTATACTATTGGTGTCCCAAATCTAGAATGGGAGGGTACATATTATTTCCCATTTTGAAAATAGTGTGATATCTCCTTGAAGATAAAATGACAGGTTTTAATGCACAAGTGGAGTGGGTGAATGGGGAGGGGGACTCATTTACCAGAAGCAGAAAGCAAAGTATCAAAAGTAAAGTGTGCCCCTTCTGTCTGGGAACCCACCTTGCAGAGGCGTCAGGCTGATAAAGAGTGGAAAATGCCCTGATCTGCCATGAGCACACTATCACTTACACTCGTCTCATAGCTTCCGGGACAACAAAGGTCTGGGAAGAACTAGATACACGTGTGTGTGTGTGTATAAATGTGGTTTATGAGGACATTTCTAGTGTCCCCATAATTCAAATTGCTTAAAATCATACTAAACTATGTTATTTTGAAAATGTAGAGAAAAAATGCAGAAAGCTTTTTGTGAGGGTTAGGGTTAGGGGATAGAATGTATAGTTATATACATAGTTGGTCCAGCTATGCTACATATGTCAATTTCTCTTTTATTTACATTTCATGATATATAAATAAAGCAATTTGTCAGAGTATTATTATGACATATCTGATAATAGCCAACTAATTTTCTAAAGGCTCAGTGTCAGCTACTAACAAAATAATGTGAACAGAGACCATGGGTTGCCTGTAATGAGAGACCAATACTGACCATACAATTTTTTTAAAAGAGCCAAGTGTGCTTTAAGAAGTGTTTAAATGGATAATTTGAAGCAAGAATAAATGCAACTGAATGCAAACATTATTTCCCACTTATTTAACAAGAGCAAGATAAGCTCCACACAAAAATGAAACTTAATAATGAAACTCATAACCCATAGACATTCTTCCATGGAATACAAAAGGACAGCCTGATCTCATTAACATTACGTGACTGTATCAACATTTTTGCTAAATGGCATTACATGCTTAATTACGTTTCACTGCAATTTCTCAGTGAAATGTCCAGCGGGGATGCCAAAAGCAAGAGAAATTATGTTGTTTTTAAGGTGAATGTTGAACGGAGATTTTAATCTCCCTAACCTAAAACTTTGACCTAAACCTAACCAGTAGTGTTCAAAATGCAAATAAGAAATGAAGAAAACAGCCCCTTTACCAACACCTAAACCTAACTGAAAAAGCAAATGCAAAAAGCACATTTTCTGAAGCAACCATGTAATTTTAACACTTTTGTCTCACATGTGTTTGGCCAACCTAGTCACATAGAGTGAACGTTACCAAATTATAACTACATTTTTGCAAACTGAAATTTATATGCCTCGTTCCACATTTTTAAACATTTCCTAGTGAAATGTACACTAGAGGTGCTACAACAACTGTGCATTTAATTGACTTTCACACAAATTATGACTACAATGGTTGAATATGACAGTAATACTCACACACTGCTTTAAAACACTAGATTGTTGGTAGACCCAGGCTTAAGCCCAGCCAAACACAACCTGATCTAATCAACATTGCATGACCGTAAAGGAGATGTTAAGCAAAATGAAAGCTTCACCATTCACTTTTCTTGTATGGAAAAATGAAAATTTATGGTGACTGAGACTAGCATTCTGCTATAATGAGTTTTCATTTTTGGGTTTTTTATGGTTCAACATCAAACAAGCAGAAAATATATTATGTGGATGTTTTATGTAGATTGTTTTAAGTTTATTTGTGTAGCACATTTCATACACAATGATAGTTCAAAGAAAATTAAGTTTAATATCATTAAGGACATATAAACCAATAAGTAAATAAATCGATTAATAAAAGTTTGATTTACAAATTGATTAAAATGAATACAAATGAAATAAAAAGAAAAGAAATCTGAATTGAAATATATTTCAATATAGTACAGTACAATAAAACAGAGTGCAGCACTGTGCTAAGCCAGAGAATGTACAGGTTATCATCTGCTTTCAGTCTCAGCTAATGTATCACATCATTGACCTTTCATTGGTATCAGTTGTATGGCAGTATTAGTCTCAAAGGGATTGTGGCTTTGAAACAGGTGAGAGGAAAGGCCGATCAGACCTTCAAAAGTGCTACCGCCACCTTTCACTGTTTGTGCTAACCTCTATCAGCTGCCGCTTACAGTGACAATTGTTGACACAGCAGAGGATTCTGTCACTGGCCACATGACCAGCTGTTTACTCCCCCCTCAGAACAACAGCAGGGGAGACAGCTTTCAAACAAACATTTCCTAAATTCCTCAAAGTCCTCACATACAAGACTTCATGCTTTCTTTGTAAATTAAGGACAAATAGCAGATAAGCTCTTACAAAGACGTCTTATTCTAGTATTCTTAATTTTTCCGACTTTATAAAACATTCTCTGAGTATAGTCATATATCTTGATATTTTATTTCATTATGTTATATTTCCAATTTTATCCTTTTAAGGTGGACTAACTTTTTGCACTTGTATGTGTCTATGTTTTATTCAAACTAATATGTCTCTTAGTTGCCTCACTTTGCATCATCATTAAAAAAATATATATTTAAGTCTATTTTTATGATTTAGGCACTTCAATTGTATGACTAATTTTCATCAAACTGAAATGAGTTTAAAGAGTGTACATATTATGAATTCAGAATTACTGTAAAGTACTTAATTAAAATGAATGAGGAGTATAAACATTTTGTTTTAATATAGTTTGGTAAATGCCAAGGAACTACGTTTGCTTTGGCATTAATTTAACTAATTTTATACTTAGCATAGTAAAGTATATTTAAATAAATCAAATGTATACCATTTGTTTAAATTATTCTTTTTTAACATTACTCATACACAAACTCAGGCATACAAATGGATAAAAACCCTCACAACCTTAATTTTTCTCTCAGACTTCATTCTTTTCTCTTTCCATCTCTCTACCTCTCTTTCGCACCCACACAATTTGGTAGTGTGACATTGAGGGTGGTCTTTTCTAGCTGTCATCACCTGATCTGCAGCTTAGCCATGGGGTGGTGGGGTGGGGGGGAATTAGGAAATAACAGTAAATAAAACAAGATACCAATGATTGCATCATTCTTTTCTTGTTATCACTCATCCCAGGGAACCAATGACTATCTGCATATGTATGTACACAAGACTTTTGTATAGGATATCTGTTTTTTAAGTTGTGCTTACTGGAACATAATTGCAAGATGCTTCATCGCTTGACTGAGACTGATACAAAGGCTGCTGAATTCTTACAGTGTAGGAAATGGGTCAGTGTAAAATTACAGATTCATACTGTAATGAGACTTTGTAATTTCATGATTGGTGTTGGTATGACAGATTGCAAAAGGCAAAGGTGCATATGGAGGTTGTATTTGTTTGCCCTTCCTCTGGTGAGCCACTTGCTGAGACTAAATGGGTGGCCCTGTCAGTAAAGTCACCATTCACTCACACAGTCACACACACACACTCTCTAACTCACACACACACACTCACACAATCTTAACCCTATCAGTGACATGCGTAAAAACAGGATATTTTTATGTCAGTCTTTGTCGAGCTGTGGTACGCCATCAGTTCATTGTTTAATGGGCCACCCTTTGCAAGTTTTTTTTAGAGATAACAAATCTTGTCTAAGGGAAAACCTTCTATATCAGTGTTACAGCCTCTGTAATCACCAGGTGCACATACTTCACATGTGTAGAATAGAGGGCACATACAGAGATTTGATTGTCTGCTGAGTTTAGAAAAGTAACTGTGTGTTTTTGAGTGGGAATTATAAGTTGGTTTGTCAGTAACAATTAAGTCATATAACAACTATCAGAAGAAGGTCCAACACAGGTATTTGGGATTTTTTCCTAATAGCCAGATGGGCAGACTTTATTGACTTCTTCATCTTGTTCCTTTCTATTCATCAATAACTTACTGTTGGGGATCATTTCAAACATTGTAGTGCCCTTGAAGGGCACAAGGGGACCTTATTTGAATGATTGTTCCAAATGAAAGTGAGCAACTGGGAATAGTTCACCCAAAAGTTTAATTCTGTCTTTATTTACAGATTATAATGTCACTTTCAAATCTGAATGATTTTCATTATTCAATGGAACACCAATGGAAATTATTTTAACTCTTCACATGGTTTATTTGCCAAATAATTACAGAGAATATAGTGACCTTATTGGTTTTTGTGAAATGCTGTCATGACAATGAGGTTTGATGTTAGTACATAGTTAATTTACAGGGTTTATTAATGATTTGATCTAATTTGACAGTGAATAATGATTTAAAAATGTAATTATGTACATTAAACAAAGTGCCCATGTGGTGTTCAGAAGACTTGGAATATAGTGTATGATCGCATTGATCCATCCATCCATCCATCCATCGTCAACTGCTTATCCTGTGTACAAGGTCGCGGCTGATGATCGCATTGATTATTTGTTAAAATGTTAGCATGGTAACTTTTCATTTGTAATGTTTGTCTTCATGTATGATGTTAATTGAAGTGAGCTTTGGGCATAGTGATGCTTAATTTAGAATGGAAATATTCCTACAGAATATTAGAGTGTGTGTGATTAGGCCAGGTGAGGAGGTTCAACTTGTCTGCAGCCAACCCATTACAAACTGTTATAACACACAGGCACACACGGACAAACAGACACATACAGCTCAAACACTGAATTAGATGGTAAGCAACACAGAGAGGATATAAAGTAAAACATTTAAAACTGATGCTACTAACAGTGTATATCTACATATTTGGACAATAAGATCACCCATTTTAAAGTTTTTGGGGGAGCAACCAAAGAGCCCTTTGAATGTTTCTTGTAAGTGTAGTGTAGAGTCTTTTAAATCACTTGTGAAAGGCGGCTTACAGTTTTTCTCAGTCGATTTTATAAATTTCTCCAAACTATAATCAGTTATCTCAAAGCAGTTCACACAGCGGATGAAACAGACACTCAGTTTTGCAAAAAAAATTCAATTTCACTGCATAATGAAGCAAAATATTCTGATTATGCATTTATTAAAACTAAATACTAATATCAAAACTATAGATGTGTTCTCTATTGAATTAATACAATTTTCAGCTATAGACATGCAACTCTATGATTGAAATAATACATGTATCTTAAATATCTGCAATAAAGACCTTTTTCCATCCGTTTTCATAAAATGCCTCTACATTTCTTGTTGTTCCTGCTCTTCCTCTGGAAGGATGATGAAGTTTACTGTAAAAAAACAAAAAAAACAAACAAAAAAATAGCAGTCTTGCTAAATTGTATGGACTTAAGGCAGCACTATAAGCAGAGATGGTACAGTATTTGTGGACATTTATTGACTGACATGCAGAGGAATGGCATTTCTCCCTCTTCTTTTTTGTTGAGATTGAAGTCACTGTAGATCTGCTCACATTAGGCCGAACACTTTGTGGGTCTCAGAGAGACCGTGATTCATAATATGATAAATTAAAGAAACTATCAGAGCATTTGAGCCTCTTCTATGTCTTCTTTATTCTTCCATCCTGCTGTCCTCTTTCTCTCTGCTCACCGTTATTACACCATCTCCATTTGGTCTTTCCTCAACTCTTTCAATCCAGTACTCACCCCTGAAAGAGTTGAGAAAACCTTACCAATTTCTCATCTCTTCTCATCTCTTCTTCATTTTCTCTTCTTTTACCCATTCTACCTCTTCTCATTTTACACCTCTTCTTTGTGTTGTTGTTGTTGTTGTTGTTATTCTTCTTCTTCTTCTAATTCATCTTCTTCTTCTTCCTCATTATTTTTTTGCTCTGAATTTTCATATTTGACCCCTTTTATAAATAGCAAAGTCATGACAGTTGTGTGAAAACTATAGTAAATTGCATTTTCCATTACAACTTCAAAGATCATATTCATAAAACATTTTTTATTTATTTTTTATGTGAGGTTAAGTTTGTTTGTTGTCTTATTTTCCCTTTCCTTCCAAAGGAAACTTGTTTAAGACTGGCTTTTACCCTTATTTACTGGGCAATTTAAGAGATAGTTCACCCAAAAATGACCATTCTCTCATCATTTACTCTCATGACGTTTCAAACTTGCATGACTTGCTTTCATCTGCAGAATACAAAAGATATTTTGAAGTATGTATGCTCTTTTTGTCCAGACAATGGACAATGAGGGCCAAAACTTCCAAGCTCCAAAAGTGTCATAAAGACAGCATAAAAGTAATCCATATGAATTGGTTTTGGGTTAGAAACAAAACATAATGTAAGTCCTTAATTACCATGTCTTGGTAAAACAGTGTTTGAAAAGCAGTATTAAAATGAATCCATTTATTTAAAATCATCCTGTAGTCATCAATGTTTGATACACTTAAGAAAGTGTATTATTATACCCTAATAACTCTCATAATAACTAGTCAATACTGTTTAAACTATGTAATAACTCTGGTAGCAAATCAGAGGTTATCCTTAGTCATATTGTGAATAGGCAATGCATGTTATCTACAGACCTTTATAAAGTAAATAATGTGATTATGTAGTTAAAATAACTAAATTAAGTCATTTGTGACGTTCATTTTTATTGTCAGTACAAAAAGACAAGTACTCATTTGACTTATAGCAAACAAATCCAATGAAATTATGCTTCATAATCTAAACTTTGAGAACAAGTCTATTATAAAACAATTTGATAATCTTCTAAATCACTTCATGCAGTATGTAATCAAACACTTGACTTGGTTTGAATCATCACTGCCTGGAGATTCAGGTCTAATCATTTGTACTTGTGCAAATATTTTATAAGCTATACACATTTAAAGGAACACAAACGCAGACTTATTTTCTACTTCCATCATTCAACTCCAGCAATTGTGAAGACCCCTGAAGCAGATTGAATGTAAGCTGATGAAAGTTGCTGAGGTGAGCATCAGCCGGCTCCCAGCTGTTCACAAAGGCTTGCTGTAGAAAACGCGTAATTACCCCTGCATAAAGCAGTGCACAAGATGTACCACATCTACACATGTGCAGATCTGTCACCAGACCAGGGCCATCTTTCATCTGGACATTTAGAGCTGGGGCTACAGAGAGCCCAGGTGTCCATTCCAAGGCCAGCTGTGTAGATTTCCTTAAGAAAATCTTATTCTCAGTCTTCCTTTGAAACCAAATTCTGTAAAACTAAGATTTGTGTATTAGAACAGAGGGTCTTTATAATGGTTCCTTGAATGCTCATTACAGTCATTCTGCTAGTAACTGACACATTATTCAAAGACAGTTCCTCTCTTTTCATAAACAGGATGCGATAGTCATAACAATACTTAGATAATCAGACACTGTAAAGGCAATTAACTTCTGTTATCTTCATGTTGCTGGTACATTGTCTCTCAGAAAATGACAAGAAAGAGAAGTGTGTGTGTGTGTGTGTGTGTGTGTGTGTGTGTGTGTGTGTTTGTGAGCGTGTATTTATCACTTTGTGGGGACCAAATGTCCCCATAAGGATAGTAAAACCCGAAATTTTTGACCTTGTGGGGACATTTTGTTGGTCCCCATGAGGAAAACAGCTTATAAATCATACTAAATTATGTTTTTTGAAAATGTAAAAATGCAGAAAGTTTTCTGTGAGGGTTAGGTTTAGGGGTAGGGTTAGGTTTAGGGGATAGAATATAAAGTTTGTACAGTATAAAAACCATTATGTCTATGGAAAGTCCCCATAAAACATGGAAACACAACATGTGTGTGTGTGTGTGTGTGTGTGTGTGTGTGTGTGTGTATGTGTGTGTGTGTGTGTGAGCGTGTATTTATCACTTTGTGGGGACCAAATGTCCCCATAAGGATAGTAAAACCCAAAATGTTTGACCTTGTGGGGACATTTTGTCGGTCCCCATGAGGAAAACAGCTTATAAATCATACTAAATGATGTTTTTTGAAAATGTAAAAATGCAGAAAGTTTTCTGTGAGGGTTAGGTTTAGGGGTAGGGTTAGGTTTAGGGGATAGAATATAAAGTTTGTACAGTATAAAAACCATTATGTCTATGGAAAGTCCCCATAAAACATGGAAACACAACATGTGTGTGTGTGTGTGTGTGTGTGTGTGTGTGTGTGTGTGTGTGTGTGTGTGTGTGTGTGTGTGTGTGTGTGGTTTTTGGGTTTATAATTAAGAATAGTGTGCCAAAGCCAATTAGGAGACTCACAATGCTTAGCAACAGTGAAGGACATAAATCAGCCTGAACACAGCCTTTAGAATGCATTCAAATCACTCTCTGCATTGGATCCTACTTAAAAGTATGTACTGTAACTTAACCACAACTGACCAACTATGATTTCTGAGAAACCAAATCTTATCAAATATGATTCTTACAGTAAGGAATGAACATACAAACAATAATTAAACATAACTAGTTACTAGGACAAATTCATTGATTCTGGTGCAGAACCATTGCAAACATTACAAATGTTTTGCTTCACATCCTGATGAGTGCAGGTTAATAAGGCAAGTTCTGGTCAATGCAGGGAAAAAACTTTACCCATTAGTGCAAGGTATTGATAAAGATTTCCTTATTTTATTAGATTCTGGTTCAATTCCTATTAATTTGGGCACATTTTATAATGTCTGTTTTGCTGTATGAAAGAAATATTCTATACAAGGGACCATGTAACTTTATAAAATATAAAATACTGTATTACTTTAACAATGTTTTATCATTGTTTTCATAATTTGTCACATATGATCTTTTTAAACTGTACAAATTAAATATGATGTGTTGAAATTGGATTTATCATATGCATACATACTGTTTGTTTTATTAGCAGTTTATACAGACGGGGCATCATCTGTTACCCGTGATCAGACCTCTGAAATCTCCATGTCTGGCCCTTGGACGGGATGCGGAAGACCTAAGTGGCCCTCTGCCTGTGGTAGTAGACACGATCACTCAGGCTAGGGCTGCCTCTATGAGGCGCCTGTATGCCCTCAAGTGGCGTCTTTTCATTAAGTGGTGTTCTTCCTGATGCAAAGACCCCCAGTGATACGCAGCAGGGTTGGTGCTTCCCTTCCAGTAGGAGAGGCTGGAGGGGCGGCTGTCCCCCTCCACCTTGTAGGTGGACGTGGCCGCTGTAGTGGTGCACAACGATGCAGTTGACGGTAAGTATCTCGGGAACCACGACCTGATCATCAGGTTCTTTAGAGCCGCGGGGAGACCTTGCCTCATTTCCTCATAGGATCTCTCAGTGGTTCTGCAGGACCAGCAGGGAGCCCCGTTTGTGCCCATGTCATCAGTTGAGCTGAAGGTGGTCGCTTTAAAGACTGCCCTCCTGACTGCACTCACGTCAATCAAGAGGGCAGGGGACCTGCAGATTTTCTCTGTCAGTGACACATGCCTGGATTTCGGTCTGGAATACTCTCATGTGGTCCTGAGACCCCGACTGAGCTATATGCCCAAGGTTTCCACTACCCTGTTTAGGGATCAGGTGATGAACCTGCAAGCGAAGCTGCCCCAGGAGGAGGCAGACCCAGCCTTGTCGTTGCTGTGTCCGGTGCATGCTTTACACATCTATTTGGATCGCACACAGAGCCATAGACGCTCTGAGAAGCTCTTTGTCTGCTTCGGAGGACAGCAGAAAGGACTGTCTCCAAACAGAGGATCGCCCACTAAGTCATTGACGCCATCGTTTTGGCATATCATGCCCAGGGCTGGAATCCTGGAGTCTGACCAATGGTGCCTCTTTAGCAGACATCTGCAGAGCAGCAGGCTGGGCAACACCCAACACCTTTGCAAGGTTCTACAATCTCCGGGTTTAGCTGGTTTCGTCCTGTGTGTTGTCAGGTACGAACAGATAAGTTTGCGGAACAACTGGCCGGATGCACCACTTGTGTATAGTGCCTTCCCCTCCTGGTGGAGTAAACATGCGCTTTTTACCCCCAGCTGTGTTTAAGAAGTTGTGGACCCTGGATGTCCTTCCTACTTAGCCCTGTGTCAGGCGAGTTTGCAGAGAAACTCGATGCTGGCCCAGTACATGTGCTAATAGGCCCTGTACTGGGGTTGGTGCTCCACATGCGCTAGTTGCCTGTATGTAACCTTGTGTGATGTATCTTCAGCAATATGGTTTTCCCGTTGGTAACCCTGCACCTTCTTTGGGCAGAGTTCCCTCTGCCACCAGTGTTTGTAGAGCTCCTCCCCTCTAGGTAGGACCTACCACGGGGACTTCTCCACGTGCGGCACTGCCGACAAAACTCAGTAAGACCATGTGACGTATTTCCACACAATTACCTCCCCTCTCGGTAGGGCATGATCTCCGCAGTGTCTTCGCCTTGGGAAGGGACACCTCCCTGAAGTGGCCCCCATCTGAACTACCCGCTGAAATGGCTGGGACCTTGTTTCGGCTCCTCAGCACAAAACCTGAATTCCATATGCATGTAAACATACATAATGATATTTCTTTACTTAAACAACATTTAAGTAAACTATAGAAAATGTAACACATGAACAGTACGTTTTGACCATTTTCATTCTGGTGTACTACTGAAATAATGTAAGTTGTTCATATATTTAGACTCAATAAGTGCCTGAGAAAATAAATATGTGTAATTTATGTGTAACTTGCAGCTGATGTGTATCTTATGTGTAGGTTATGTGTTATGTGCAGCTAAATACTGTTTGACAGCCAGTTGTATCTCATGAAATTTCAGTGTGAAAATAATGAATCCTGTTCTAGATTTGTCCTATTTTGTTGGATTTATGAAAAATAATACATCAAAATATATCAAAGATGTTTTTATTATTGTCTAATTATCTTGAAAATATTTAAAAAATTTCTCTGCATTTTGTACATAATTTTTTGATAGATATAAAGTGTTTGTATCTAAAGACCCGAATATATAAGAATTTTTAGAAAAATTACCATGCATTTAAGGGTTAAATGAGGCATTATTCAATGAAATATATTAAATAATATATGAAATGTATTGCATAGGTCTCGTCTTTTGACACAGACATCACATGGAACAAGTCAAATCAAAGTTTTATCCTCGACACGCAGTGAAAACATCTCGATGGAAAACTTTGGATAAGAGCAAACATGTTCAACATAGTAAAATCCAATTGTTTTTGCATACCCCATGGAATCTTCTTACGTACTATACGTACCCCCAGTTGGGAATCACTGTCCTAGACAACCTGTATCTTCAAAGACTTGGCCACCATCATCCCTAGGCCAAATAAGTCACCAATGATATGCCCACTGTAAATATTAAAAGATACTTGAGGCACCATTTGGGGGTTTTCAGCTGCCACACCGGCAGAACCTTCTCAAGATCCTCAAGACAACCTTTTAATTTGGTTCCTTCAGTAGCCCATCATAATGGAAAGGCTTTGAGTCTCTTGAAATATATTTTGAAGTTCTTTGAGTGCATAAATAGGATATTTGAGGCTCCTTTAAAGGTTGTCTAAAGGATCTCCAGAGGGTTCCATTGATGTGGCAGCTGAAGAACCCCAAATGGTGACTTGAGTATCCTTTCATTTACTGTATACAGTATACTTACAATCACCATCATGACATTTTTTGAATGACACATCATCAGCCACCTTAAGGCCTCAGATGCAGTTTGCCATCCATATGTATGCCATATCTACAGACACGGCCCGTACCTGTCTTAACTATAACTATAAGATTGCATTGTCATAATGTTCAGACGAAACCCACTTATACTCTTCTCACTCTAATTAACCATAAATCAGGATCCTCTATATGGTCCAAGACTTCCTGACTGATAGTACAAATAGTCGAATGCATGAGTGTAGCATGACACCAGCACCCACAGTGGGATGTCATCAACGTTATTCTGCATGTAATGATGGGGCTTATCACAAACTACAATGCAACAGCTATTTCACAATGTCAACAACTTATATTTCTCCTCTTGCGTTCCACTGAGTAAATCATAACAGATTTTGAATGAAGTAAATTATTAAACAAAATGTCATCTAAATCAAGTCAAGTCAAGTGGTTTTTATTGTCGTTTCAACCATATACAGTTAGTACAGTACACAGCAAAATGAGACAACGTTCCTCCAGGACCATGGTGCTACATAAAAACAACAAAGGACCAACACAGGACCACATGAGACAACACAACGAAATAAAATACCTATATAAAAAAAATAAAATACATATACCTATATAAAGTGCACGTGCAAACATGTGCAAAAAGTACAGGACAGTACAACAAATTTCTGACAATGAACAGGACAATAGACAGTGCAGCGCCGACCAGTACTCAGTAGTGCAAAAAGATGACAGTTTCTAAAAATTTAAACATAACATACTATGAGATAATGTTCTATGCACATAGCAGTTATTGAGGTAGCAGACAGTTATAAAGTGACAGTAATTAAAGTGCAACTCAGGACACGTGTGTGTCAAACCAGTCTCTGACTATTGAGGAGTCTGATGGCTTGGGGGAAGAAGCTGTTACACAGTCTGGCCGTGAGGGCCCGAATGCTTCGGTACCTCTTGCCAGACGGGAGGAGGGTAAAGAGTTTGTGTGAGGGGTGTGTGGGGTCGTCCACAATGCTGGTTGCTTTGCGGATACAGTGTTTTTTGTAAATGTCTTTGATGGAGGGAAGAGAGACCCCAATGATCTTCTCAGCTGTCCTCACTATCCTCTGCAGGGCTTTGCGGTCCGAAACGGTCCAAACCAGGACCGAGTCCCAAACCAGGCAGTGATGCAGCTGCTCAGGATGCTCTCAATAGTCCCTCTATAGAATGTAGTGAGGATGGGGGTTGGGAGATGTGCTTTCCTCAGCCTTCGAAGAAAGTAGAGACGCTGCTGGGCTTTCTTGGTGATAGAGCTGGTGTTGAGGGACCAGGTGAGGTTCTCCGCCAAGTGAACACCAAGGAATTTGGTGCTTTTGACGATCTCCACAGAGGAGCCGTCGATGTTCAGCGGAGTGTGTTCACCTTGTGCTCTCCTAAAGTCAACAACCATCTCTTTTGTTTTGTCGACATTCAGGGACAGGTTGTTGGCTCTACACCAGTTCATCAGCCGCTGCACCTCCTCTCTGTATGCTGACTCATGCTGTCGTTCTTGCTGATGAGACCCACCACGGTCGTGTCATCGGCGAACTTGATGATGTGATTCGAGCTGTGCATTGCTGCACAGTCGTGAGTCAGCAGAGTGAACAGCAGTGGACTGAGCACACAGCCCTGGGGGGCCCCAGTGCTCAGTGTGGTGGTGGTGGAGATGCTGTTCCCGATCCGGACTGACTGAGGTCTCCCAGTCAGGAAGTCCAGGATCCAGTTGCAGAGGGAGGTGTCCAGGCCCAGCAGGTTCAGCTTTCCAATCATGTGCTGGGGAATGATTGTGTTGAATGCTGAGCTGAAATCTATGAACAGCATTCGAACGTATGAGTCCTTATTGTCTAGGTGGGTGAGGGCCAGATGGAGGGTTGTGGTGATGGCATCGTCCGTTGAACGGTTTGAACGATCACGCAAACTGCAGTGGGTCTAGTGAGGGGGCAGCTGGGTCTTAATCTGCCTCATGACGAGCCTCTCGAAGCACTTCATGATGATGGGTGTAAGTCGCGACGGGACGGTAGTCGCTGAGGCAGGACACTGAATATTTCTTTGGCATGGGGATGATGGTGGTGGCCTTGAAGCACGTTGGAACGACGGCGCTGCTCAGAGAGATGTTGAAGATGTCGGTAAGAACATCTGCTAGCTGGTCTGCACATCCTCTGAGCACTCTGCCAGGAATGTTGTCTGGTCCAGCAGCCTTCCGTGGGTTGACTCTACGTAGAGTTTTCCTCACATCTGCCGTGGTAAGACAGAGCACCTGGTCGTTGGGAGGAGGGGTGGACTTCCTCGCCATCACATCGTTCTGCACTTCAAACCAAGCGTAGAAGTCGTTCAGCGCATCTGGAAGGGAGGTATCTTTGTCACAGGCAACTGATGTTGTCCTGTAGTTGGTGATGGCCTGGATGCCCTGCCACATGCGCCGCATGTCACCGCTGTCCTGGAAGTGACTGTGGATTCTCTGGGCGTGTGCACGCTTTGCCTCTCTGATAGCCCGTGACAGTTTGGCCCTAGCTGTTCTTAGGGCTGCCTTATCGCCTGCTCTGAAGGCGGAGTCTCGGGACCTCAGCAGCGTGCGCACCTCCGCAGTCATCCACGGCTTCTGGTTGGAGCGTGTGGTAATGGTCTAAACAGTCCTGAAGAGCAGAGATGGCGCCTGCTGGCCAGGTTTTCACCTGCTTCTGAAGCGGTTTTGTGCGTCTGACGAGCGGTCTGTATGCTGGAATTAACATAACAGAGATGTGGTCTGAGTAGCCGAGGTGGGGGCGGGGCTCCGCCCGTGCAGCGCCTGGGATGTTTGTGTAAACAAGATCAAGCGCGTTCAGCCCCTCTCGTTGCAAAGTCCACATACTGATGGAATTTAGGGAGCACTGTCTTGAGATTTGCATGGTTGAAATCTCCGGCGACAATAAACAGTCCGTCGGGGTGAGCGTTCTGCAGTTCGCTCATAGCCCCATACAGTTCACAGAGCGCTTCCTTAGCATTAGCGCTGGGGGAATGTAAACTCCGGTTATGCAAACAGTGGTGAATTCCCGTGGTAGATAAAAAGGTCTGCATCTAACAGTCACAAGCTCCAACAGCGATGAACAGTAACTAGAGACTAGCATAGAGTTCTTGCACCATTCTGTGTTGATGTAAACACACAAGCCACCACCGTGAGTCTTACCGCAGAGAGCTGTATTTCTGTTGGCACGAAACGAGGCGAGCCCGTCTAGCTGAATGGCGGCATCAGGGACTCTGTCGCTGAGCCACGTCTCCGTGAAAACAAAGACGCAGCAGTCTCTAAACTCACGCTGCGTAGCCTGCTGGAGTCGGATATAGTCTAGTTTATTGTCCAGGGAGCAAACATTTGAGAGCAGGATAGACGGGAGAGCCGGCCGGCTAGGGTTTGTTTTTAGCCTAGCATGGACCCCCGCCCTCTTTCCGCGCTTCCGCTTTCTCGCACACCGCTTACGACGTCCTCTCCCCCGGCCACCGGCATCAGGCGACGCCGAGGGCTGGAGGCCTGGTCTCTGCAGCAAGCCGAGTACGCGTAGCGCCTCCTGCAGGTCATCATGCAGCTTGGTTTTTGCATGAGTCTTATATTTCAGTAGTGTCTGGCGATGGTAGACACGAACACCGGTTGCTCCGATGTCCATGTGTTGCAAAAGTCGGGCTTTTTTAACAAAAATAGCACCAATGTGGATCCGGAGTGGCCGCTGCGTGCTACCGCGCCGCCATCTTGGATCAAACCACTCCTTGACAAATTACTCATACAAACACGAAACACTTAGGGCACTTTTAGGAAATCCTAAATGATGTCTGTGTAGTAATGCACAATGTCTGTTAAGTAATGCAAAATACTAAAACAAGTAGACCAAGACATAGTCAAACATTAGTCCAAGAAAAATATATGGTTTTGGATGTCCCACAGTAGGTCTTATTTTAGTGCACACGTGAGGAGGTAAATGGGGAATTGCAGGTAAAGGGTTATGAGTCTAAAACCTGAATTAGTGGGACAGGAAAATTAACAGCTGGCATGTTGGGTCATTAATGGGAGGTAATGTTCCTTAAGTGAAAGCTGTGAATAACTCCCTGTCTAAACAGCAAGTCACCTATCATTGTTCTACAAGACAAGGTGACATTGAAGTAGCAAAATTATTCTTCCATTTGCTAGATTAAACCTGACCCCACTTGCTCAACTTTAACCTCATAAAATGAACCTGGGTACTTATTAGTCACTGGAACATCTGCACTAGGACAGATGACCCCATCATAATGACAGACATGCAGCAAAATTAAAGAATAATGTGCTGCCACTGTGGAATGGAGGACCAGAGAGGTTCTTCAAAGCTAGCAAATGACAACATTATGGCTCAAATGAAGAGGCAATCAATCATCCTAACACACTCAACAGTTAAATTGCAGGGAAATCTCATTGACTTTTTAGTACTTAGAGAAAGTTCTATTGGTCACTTAGTTCAAGTCCAAGTACTTTGAGTCCAATTCCAAATGTATTTAGAATGTCAAAGATACCAGAGTGAAATGTAAAGAGTAACAATATTTACTCAGCCCAACTCTTAATACTCATAATAAATAAAACCCCTCTTGATAGCACAACTGCCTGCATCTGCGGCAGTGATTAGAGTCATTGTTCTGTTCAAAGGACTAGTTCACCCAAAAATGAAAATCATGTCATTCCAAACCCACATGACTTGCTTTCATCTGCAGAACACAAAAGGAGATATTTTAATGAATATAACAGTCCATTTTTCCAGTACAATGGCAGTTGATAGTAACTCCCTACAAAGCTATAATAATGCTGCATTCCATTAAACTCAGAAAGTTATATTTTTACCCAAAATGTAATATTTTTTTTAAACATTTTTTAGCACTAGAGATTATCCCATAGGGGTCATTAATGTGCAATGGACATCAAGATTTGTGACTTTAAAAAAATTACTTAAATTTAGATTTTTCATTTTATTTTTATTAAAAAGTAATTAGATTACAGTTCAGTAAATAGATTCATTCTCTTCCTAGTTAGTATTATGGTGCGTTCACGTCATGTTGAAATTACAATAATAATGAGATTCCGACTTGTAAAAAGTGCTCACCTCTTCTTAGAGCTCGTAATTACAAGTTGTAAATTTGGAATTCTCTGAAAGCTCCTACTTGACAGTCATAACATCATGTCAGAAGAACTAATATGGTAGTGGCCTCAACATTTACAAGTAGTGATACATAGTTTGATATACCAATTTTATCGTTCCTTCTTTACCTGGATTGGTTTGTTTTTCTAAAACTTTTTTCAACACTACATTAATTAAATGTGAGTGGTGGTGGCGTAGTGGGATAAAGCACAAAACTTGTAAGCAGACGGTTGCGGTTTGATACCCTCAACCATCTCCATTGTGTCCTTGAGCAAGGCACTAAACTCCACATTGCTCCTGTGGGATTGTCCCTGTAATAAGTGCACTGTAAATCGCTTTGGATTAATTAATTAATGTAGTGGTAAGTATTATACATAATGGCTTTGCTGTTATCAACAACAAAGCCATTATGAGTGTTGGCATAGGAACTGATTACTTCCCACTTCCCAAAACGTGAACAGCTCTTGAGTACAACCTCCGAGTTGCCATCTCGTAATTACAGTAATTCTGACATGTCGTGTATTTGGATTTCTTGGATTTCCAAACATCTGAAAATAAGTAGAATATTACGTGACTGTGGAAACATTCTGCAAATCTATTCATTACATGTTTAGCTGCACATTCCTATTGTAATGCCCGGATGGGAGAGCCAAAAGCAAGTGAAATGGTTTCATAATTAGACTAGGTTTTTCAAATGAATATTAGTCGGGTTTAAATTTGTAAAATATACCTTCCTAATCTAAACATTTGACCTACACTTGATCTAGTGTTAATTTCTCTAGGAAACTTCAGCGAAATGTAGAATTTGGTACTTATAATTCAGTTGTAAAAAATTTGGTTATAGTACTGTTCATTCAATGAGACAAGGTAGCAACATTTTCGATTTGATCCTTGTGTTTCCTCTAACTTTAGCTTAGGGATAGCATTAAGTATTTTTGGTCATATGTGCAATTATGTGAAATTGACTAAAAGAATAAACATTTCTACATCTGACAATGGAGCACATTTTGCTTCGACCAATGAACATGGATAAAAATGTAGGAAATGAATCTTTAGCAAAACTGAATAGATAATTTTGTACCAAAACTGAGGTTTGATCAGATAGAGAAAGTGGAACTAGTGCTTGTATTTAACTTTCAAAATGAGAAGGTGCAATATTCAATTCAACTCAGGCAGCTACCCTGTAGCAATTACTTAAAGCAATATTAAAATGAGCGAAGAATGCTTTGCATTCTCTCCAAACATTGCAATGAAGCAGTCATGATTTGGATTCATGCTGCTACCTTTGCTCATTAAAAAAAATCACCACATGGAAATGATTCAGTAACCTGGAATCTAGCGTACAAGAAAGATAAAACTAAATTGTCCTAGTTAAAGCTCTGGTAGATGCCTATTATTGAGTGAGAAGTGCCGATTACCAGGTAAGAAGTTAGATGAGGTCTTGACCTGTGAGAGTGATTAATGATGGTGAGAACACCAGTCAGGTAACACATAAAGTCACATATTCAAGGTGCTTCTCTGAGATGAGTAGCTGCCTAATGATACACAACACAGTCACCACACATGAGCAGTCAGGCAACAGTGTAATTATCTCACATTCTCAACATGTCCCATTCAAGTAAAGCTATGATTTGCCAAAGGGGGAAGCTTAAGAGAAAGCCATTCAGAAGCTTTGCTAATGATTTAAATATCATGTGTGTAAACCTTCTCTTTTGGTACCTCCCCCACATAAAGTTGTAACACTGAGGAAATGTCATCCTTTATTAATTTGTTACTTGTTTTAGATGAACGTAATCTCTGTGGCCTTCTGAATCCAACACATTCTTCCTACTTTTACTTTACCTACCTGTTCTTTCCTGTACAATGTGTGTACTGTGAGTGAATAGTGATTTAGGCTGTCAGTCCTTTAGACTTTTTGTATTTTTTCCTTTGTGTTCAATAGAAAAAAAGAAAGTCATACATTGGAATCATGTGAGTATTTTTAATCTTTTGGAGAACTATCACTTTAAATAAGATGTTTTGAGTGGAATGTCACACCATTAACTTTACTAACGGTAAAAGTTGACAAGATCTCCTGACATAATGATGATAAAATGATAATCTTGGTGAGAAAAGTATATCTGATTTGTCAATGCTGATCAGCCCCTGTAAGCATTAAACATCAAAAATCAAGCCCTTAAGAATTATGGCAATATGACGTCATTGGACTCAACAAGTTTCACATATGGTACGAAAGCACTACAGTGGCAAACAGGACTATAATGATTCTGTATTGGCAGTAACTCAAGCCAGTGTCGCCATTGCAAGAGATAACAAAAACAATATTCTCATCAATCTGGTCTGTCAGCGTTAAGGGAATAGTGTGTCTAACTGATTTATAGGCCTCCATGGTTTACCAGTGGGAAAACTGAAATATGGAAAGCTGAGAGAAATTAACTCAATGATGGAATTGTGGGTATTGTTTGAACCATAAAGAATTGCTTATATGCAGAATTCTAAACAAGATGCTTTTATATTTCTCTCCTCCCATCTTTCAACAGCGTACCAACCTAAGGATGAATGTATTATATGTTTATAATTGTCTAGTTTAGGGTGATGCGTGGTCCGGTTGAACATGCTTTAATGTGCGTTAATGTTTTGGGAACAAATAAAAGTACTCAAGGGGGCGATAGAGTTACTTTCAAAAATCTGTGCCAATAATATTAATATGTTAATATTCAGATGAGTTTCTATAAATATATTGACATTAACTTATTTGCTCAACAATATTCTCTTTGAACAGATATGCTATGACTGTAGTGGAGTTGAAAGAGAAAATTGACCGTAGAAATGGAAAGTTCATACTAATGGCTATAGCGCCCTTGCGGCAAAGTTGAGAATGCAATACGTAGTTTGCATTCAATCAATCAATCAATTTTATTTCTATAGCACATTTAAAACAACACATGTTGACCAAAGTGCTTCACATTATATCAAAAACAGATCATATAAATACATAATATATAAAATATAAAAAAACACAAAAAATAAGAACCCACATTAAGCACAATTAAAAGCAAGTGAAAAAAGGTGAGACTTCAAATAAGATTTAAAAACATCAACTGATGTACAAGACCTGATATGTAGGGGAAGGCTATTTCACAGCCGTGGTGCCACCACTGAAAAGGCCCGATCTCCCTTTGACTTAAGACGGGACTTGGGGATCGTTAAAAATAAACTCTGTGACGACCTTAGTAGTCTAGAAGGCGTGTGTTGCTGAAGGAGATCTGTAATATAGGGAGGAGCCATGCCATGTAAACCCTTAAAAGTAAATAATAAAATGTTAAATTGAATCCTAAATTTGACTGGAAGCCAATGAAGAGATGCAAACACTGGGGATATATTGTTGTGTTTTTTTGTCCTGGTCAACAATCTTTAAGCATTAAGTTATGTATTGTGGTCTGAAACATTTCAGAACACAATGATACAAGAAATCGAGCTTACGTCTATGTTCACATGCTTGCGTAGAGTTTCATCCCTGTCTACAGCAACACATAACAAATACATCTACAAGATAGAGATTTTGTATTGTGATTGGCATATAAATAGATGTCAGTCCCACCAGGATTTCATGGCACTTTTTCCTTATTATTGTGGCCCAAAATGACAGAATTTGCTGCAGCTTTCCTAAATTTCCATTTGTGGCATTTTGTCAGTGGCAGTATAAGAGCTTTTGTCTGCAATTATACAGAAATGCCATTTGGTAACACATTTTTAGTCTTATTTTTTTTTGGGCAATAGTGCACTATGTGAGGACTCCAAATGAACTGAGGCTGTCATCAACCCACTCAACAGAGTAGGAGCATTTAGAGAAGATACTGAAGAGCACTTGAAGATTAAACACTAGCTGTGATGTGAGCCGTTTTTCAGAAAACATTGCAGTTTCACTTTAACATTTGTGTAATTGCAAATGTTCTTGGTCATTGTGGTATCATACACAGGGTTAGTGACACACAGTGACACAGAGGAAGAGGAGATGCTTACTCTGTTACTGTGGACATGAATGGCAGCTGTGCAGCTGTATGTGTCTTGACTGTTTCATGCTTATCCAAATTTGTAAAAAGAAATTGCAGCTGTTATTATGGAGGAAAGTGACCGGATTTCCTCAGATGCATAGTTTATGGGGGAAAATTGCAGAAATTATAAAAACTTACAAGCTACCTAAAAATTTAAATTTGCATAAGTTCTTGCATCGCAAAATCCTGGAGGGACTGGAGAAGTTGACAGACAGTGGTGCATCCACTGAAAATCCAAATCCTTTTTTTCATGGCTCAGTTTTGATTTTCAGGTCATATACCACTGCTGTTTTAAAAATACCTGTGTAGCAGGGCATAAAGGGTAATGCTGTGAATTAAATGCAGCTGAGAATGGAAGCTTTATCCATAAGAGATCACTCTTGGGACTCATAGATAAATGGAATGTACATTTTTAGTTAGAATTAGCACTTCTGTGTGTTCTTACAGTTTGAAAACATAGGTTAAAAAATTATAATTATAAATAAATAAATAAATATAGCCCAGTATTTGTTAAATAAAAGTGTCCCCCTTCTGTCACTTACTCAACGTTGTGTCGAATGAAGTGACACAAGGGGTCTTCCTGGGATGCCAAACGTACCTCTGAACCTGAGAAAAGGCCAATGTCAAGTTGGCAGACAGAATTTGCATGCCCCGCCCTGGACATACGGGTATAAAGGGAAGCGGGGCAGTGAGTGCCAGTCAGATTTGTTCTTCGGAGCCGAACGGTTGTGCAACAGCAAGCTGAAATTCACCACTGTTTCACTCACATCTGTCAGCGAGAAGCATTGCTGTTGGATCTACGGCGTGTTTCCAGCTTGTGTTCTCTCGCTGTGTAGACTACGCACCTTTTCACGACAGCGCTTTTCACTGTTAAAATAGTGTTCTCCTCCTAAAAGGTTTATATTTCTCTAAAAGAGATTGAGATTTCCACTCACAAAAGAGCAATACACAGCGGCATTGAACGTCCGTTTCAGGACGCGTCTGTTTCAAGATGCCCTTCCGCCCCTGTGTTGTTCCTGGATGCGGTCAATTTCTTTCCAAGACCGACGGCTACAGACGCTGCCTTGTGTGCCTGGGCAGCGATCACAATGAGGCGCCGTTCGTGGATGGCTCATGTACTCATTGCGAGAACATGACCATGGCAGCGTTGCGGTCGTGGCTCTCCTTCCTCAAGGTGAATGCCACTTCAGCCGCCCCCCACGTCGCTCCTTCTTCCCTTGGGGTTGAGGACGACCCGGCTGGCGATGAAGGCGATATGAGGATAACGCTGCATCGGAGAGTGTCCAGGCGTCTGACTCGGAAGACTCGACTGGGCTGCCACCTTCGGGCCAGCCCGCCCGGACATGCTGCAGGAACTGCGCTCTGCCACCGACCTCGCTCTCAGAGCCACGAAGGTCACTGCGCAGGCACTCGGGTGGGTGATGGCCACCCTCGTGGTCCAGGAGTGCCACCTCTGGCTGAACATGGTCGAGATGCCTGACGTTGACAAGTTACGATACCACCGTCTCCCAGCTCGGCCTCTTCAGCAACAACGTCGACGACTTCGCCCAGCAGTTCACACCGGTGAAGAAGCAGACGGAGACTAATTCTCACATCATGCAGCGGTGCCGCCCAACCAGCGCGCCCGGCACCCCGCCTGCTCACCGAGCGTGTCCCCCTGCACCAAACAACAGGTAGCTCCACCTCAACCTGGGCCCAGCCCTGAGCCCCAGCATCGAGAACCTCGCAGGCGGCTTACGCCTCATGTCTCCAGGACCCCTTCCAGGACCAGGAAAGCTCCAAAGCGTTCCTGAGACGGGCGACCCAGGCAGTCAGATGTTCGCTCCGGGCCGGTAGGAGAATCCTTGTTTTCATTACTTTCCTTTGCCGAACCACCTTCGGGCTGCGGTACCCACATTCTCAATAAAAGAGCGATTTCCTCACTCCCTGGGTCATCCAGCTGGTGCGCGCCATTCTCACGGCACCCCGGCCCCAAAACTCTACAGTCCCGGCTCCCCAGACGCAGTTCCCTCACCTTCGGCCCCGCAACTGCTCAGCCCCGGAGGCCAGCGCTGATGAATTCCGAAGATGCCTCTCTAGGACCTCTTCCTCAGATTCTAACCCGCCCCCTGCCGGGTGCGCGGAGGGAGGTAAGTGCTTTGAGACTTTTCTCAGCACCCAAGCCTCGGGATGCTCTTCTGTCTCCCGACGCACTATTACCTGCTCTCCCCGCCGTGAAGCCCCGCCCGGTACGTCAAAAGCGATCGTCCCATTAGTGCCCCTCGCGCAGAGTTTGGATGCGTGGCTTTCACTTCCCAATCCGTCGCGCTGGCTGGTCAGGTCCATCCAACTCGGCTATGTGATTCAGTTTGCCTGGCTCCCACCTCGTTTCAGCGGTGTTCGCTCCACTTCCGTGTACGGCGAGAAAGCAGCGCCTTACGAGCAGAGATCACGACCCTGCTCCTCAATGATGCGATAGAGCCCGTCCCTCCAGCCGAGATGGAGAAGGGTTTCTACAGCCCTTACTTCATCGTACCCAAAAAAAGCGGCGGGTTGCGACCAATCTTGGACCTGCGAGTTCTCAACCGGGCCTTACACAGACTCCCGTTCAAATTGCTCCCGCAGAAACAGATTCTTACCTGCGTTCGACAGCTAGATTGGTTTGCAGCGGTAGACCTGAAGTATGCGTACTTCCATGTCTCCATTCTGCCTCAACACCGACCCTTCTTACGGTTCGCATACGACGGCCAGGCATATCAGTACAAGGTCCGCCCCTTCGGCCTGTCCCTATCCCCTCATGTCTTCACAAAGATCGCAGAGGCAGCTCTTGCCCTGCTAATGGAAATGGGCATCCGCATACTCAACTACCTCAACGACTGGCTCATTCTGGCTCACTCTCGAGAGTTACTGTGTGCTCACAGGGACCAGGTGCTCAGGCACCTCAGCCGTCTAGGGCTTCAGGTCAACTGGGAAAAGAGCAAGCTCGTTCCGGTTCAGAGCATCTCTTTTCTCGGAATGGAGTTAGACTCAGTCTCAATGACAGTGTGTCTCACCAACGAGCGCGCTCAGTCAGTGCTCAGGTGCCTCGCTCTCTTTGAGCCTGGCACAGCAGTTCCTCTAAAACAAATCCAGAGGCTCCTGGGGCATATGTCATCCTCAGCCGCGCCACTCAGGTTGATGAATATGAGACAGCTTCAACAATGGCTACACACTCGAGTCCCGAGATGGGCATGGTGCCACGGCACATGTGACAATCACCCCTTCTTGCCGTCAGACTTTCAACCCTTGGACAGACCTCTGCTTTCTGCAGACCGGAGTCCCCTTGCAGCAGGTGTCCAGACGTGTCGTGGTGACCACAGATGCATCTCGACAGGATTGGGGCGTCATGTGCAACGGGCACGCTGCCGCTGGCCTCTGGACAGGACCCAGGCAGCGTTGGCACACCAACTGCATAGAGTTGTTGACTGTATCTCTTGCCCTACAGAGGTTTCTCCCACTAATCCGGGCCAAATACATCTTGATCCGTTCAGACAGCACCGCGATGGGAAAGTACATAAATCGCCATGCGCTCTCGCCATATGTCACAACTCACCCGCCGTCTCCTCCTTTTGAGTCAGCCGCGACTCAGGTCACTGCGCGCCACTCACATCCCTGGCAACCGCAACACGACGGCAGACGCACTGTCGAGGCAGGTCTCGCCCAGTGGAGAGTGGAGGCTCCACCCCCAGGTGGTCCAGCTGATTTGGACACAGCTGGCCCTGGGGGCTGCACAAGTACACATTTCCCCCAGTGAGCCATCTTGCACCGGTGCTGTGCAAGAGGCCAGCTGTGTAAGATCAGGGAGGACAAGGAACAGGTCATCCTGGTGGCCCCTTACTGGCCTTCCCTTTTCAGGCAAACTCCCTGTGATGTATTTCCCAAGGTACGGTCCCCCTGTTGGCGGAACCGCGTTTCCCTTGGGCAGCCCTGCTGCCCTTTCTTGTAGAGTCCCCACAAACTAGGCTGGACCTACCACTGCGCCATTTCCCACGTATGGCTTCACAACCCTCGTTGTGTATTTGCCACATGTTACCTCCCCCTGGACTGGGCAGGATGTGGCCTCCGCAGGGTTTTTCCCCCTGAAAGAATAGGACCGGGAAAGACCTCCTTCTCCGACGTATTTCATAGTGTTAAGATAGCCCCAGCCGCTTCAAGTCCTATGTGAGAGACATAGTGAGAGAGAAGGCCACAGCTGCCAGGCTTGCTACCACGCTAGTCATGTAGCACCTGTTCCCGCCCTCAGGGGTGCAGAGAACCTAAAGTCTGTATGTGACATCTCTTTGCGTGCGTTGGGGAGCGCTACCTGCAGCCAACACAGTTGCCTCTAGCACGCAGTAGCCTGCTTGCACCTGTCTCGACAGTTCACGTAGCATGGTCAGTGAGTGGCGTCTTTATATGGGACCCCTTGTGTCACTTCATTCGACAAGTCAAGTGAGTGACAGAAGGGAAACATCATGGTTACTGTTGTAACCTCCGTTCCCCGAGGGAAGGAACGAGATGTTGTGTCCCTCCTGCCACAGCACTAGACCTACCACTGTAAATGGCTGTACCTTATTTTCGGCTCCTCAGTGCAAAATCCTGACTGGCACTCGCTGCCCCACTTCCCTTTCTACCCATATGTCTGGGGCGGGGAATGCAAATTCTGTCTGCACACTTGACATTGACCTTTTCTCAGGTTCAGATATACGTTTGGCATCCCAGGAAGTCCCCTTGTGTCACTTAATTCGACACAACGTCTCGTTCCTTCCCTCGGGGAATGGAGGTTACAACAGTAACCATGAAGTTTTTCTGAGAATAAAACACAAATGATTAATATGCATTAATTCATATACTGTCAGAATAGGCAACATATTACTATTTAAGATTATCTTGCATAATATACTTTGATATATACAAATTAATGTCAACATTGAATGTATTATTTTATTTATTATTATTATTTTATTAAATGTTTTAGCTAATTCAGTTTTATATCTGAATCAAGCTCTTCCTCTTTTCTTCCTTGTTAGTATTTTCTGGTTTCCTTGCTAACATCCTAAAGGCATGTCAATGACTCAACACTGCCCCCTTGGTATAATGCTCTTAATCCTCTTTCCCTTATAGGTGCACAGAGCATTTTTATATATATATATATATATATATATATATATATATATATATATATATATATATATATGGAATGGAGAAATAGAGAAAATAATACTACAAACTGAAAGATGTCACTGAAATAAGAGTCCTGAGATACCTCACCGGTCTCTAGACTCTGTAAACAGCAAACAAAAATAGTGTCTCGCCCCCAGGTTGTGTCAAATTTCTAAGGAGGAGTAATAATAATGTTTAAAAAATACATACTAATAAAATACAAAAATTTCAGCATATGTTATTGAGCATTAATAATAAAAAAAAGTTTTAGGGGGCCCATGGTTTCTGTGGGCCCTAGGCATGCCTACTGTACCTTTACCTAGTTCTAAGTCTGCCCCTAAAGTTTATTACCATTTGCTTATAGCAGAAACCAAACCAAAATCAAAAGTGTAAGATTTTGGAAAATTATTAATAATGTGGAACTATCAAGCTACAAAATGCTATGAGCAACATTTCCTTAATAAACAAACAAATACTTTTCAAATCTGCCAATTTAGTCACATTGATTAGCCATAACCATATTAACCATTTAAGGAAATACTCTTGCCTGAGATTGTAGGAAAAATAATAGCTGCTTTTAACATTAGATAGTGCTTGTATGTGTGTGGGCATTCATGTCCGGCTTTGAATGTGTACACACACATTTTGGTAAATCAATGTGAAAGCTATTTCTGTGGTTTATTTCATCTAGGTGGGAAGTGCTTACTCACTGTCTGGGTTCTTTGGAATCAAATCTAGGCATCAAACTAGGCAGCAAAAGGTTTACATATAATGTAAAAACAAGACAGCATCATAGATCACAAACATATTGCTATTTGTGTTGTGCATACTGTCCTGTGATAGCCTAAAATGAGCATCTAAAATTATCCACTTAAATGAAGTAAAAATAGAATGTGTGCTAAGGAGCAGCTGAAGACAGAAGACTGACACATTCTAGAGGATCAGATAAAGCACTATCATCTCCTGAGAAAAACCCAGAACAGTCGAGGCAGTGCAGACATCTTTGGGCATGTGTCCGGTCCTTTAGAGGGGTCTGGAAAAGATACATACTAGTGAGAGGGACTCTCAAAACCAGTTCATTCTCTAGGACAGACAGTTAGGTTACCATTTCCTTAACTTTCCTAAATTTTACACATGGAATTAATAAAATAGTGTAGACTGATCTCAAAGTAAATTCGACAACAGCAGGTCAAAAGTTTTGCTGCTGAAAATCAGTCTGTGCTGACCAAAAATTTAACCACTGCCCCCCTGTAACCGAAGCTGATGTTGTTTGAACCTATGGACATGTGTAAGATTCTGATGGGTAAAATTGGAAATAATTATTTTATGTGTACATACTTTTATGTCATTTATGTAGGACTATCTGTTTAGTCAATACACAAAACAAGATATATCTTTTAGATTTTTAAGGATAACTTAACAGTGACATCAGACTATTCATAAACACATAGCAAGATATGCAAAACAAAATACAGTTTTTAAATGGATAAGAAAAAGTTAATGCAACCGTAAAATATACTACTTATTCATATTTTAATATTAACAGTTATGGTAAATGTATGTTTGCTTGTCTTCTGTGTATTGGGTCTTTCATTAACTGTGTAATAACTCTCTCATCTATAATATTTGAGTTTTTCATTTTTAGAATTATTTGCAGTAGTTTGTCAGGATTAAAATAATTTGCCTGCAGTTCCTCTTTGCTAGTGTCTTCATTCTCACCACAGAAACTCTTAACAAGTCAAAGCTTAAAGTGGTGAAAACAAATGCATGATGCTCTGAATCTTATCATGAGAATGCAGAGCATGTGTCCTTTGATAACCTCTGCTTCCACATTTACAGTGGAAACTCCAGCGTGTTGACAGGCTGTACACATCACAGGACAGATGTGGAGCCACTGTCCTGCCTACTCCTCCAAAGAACCATGGCACCTGTCAGAAGCTCCATATTTGAGCTCTTCCGTTCTACTTTCCAGCATGAAAGCCCATCCACAATCCTTAATGGTAAGAACACTGTTTTTCAGGTCTTATGTACAGTAGTTCTTCATGGGGTGGCGATGTCACTTCTGCAATCTTGACTGTGTATGTGAGTATATGTCTTCTATTTAGGGCAAATATTTATAGAAAATACAGCTATGATATGTTTTTTTATATATAGAGAGAGAGAAGTAAAACTTAAAAATTTTCCTCATCTGTTTTACATGAGTTGCTAATTCCCACCACATCTCTACAGAGTAAAGCTGTGAAAAAGAAAAAATTAAAAAAGTATGAAAAACACATGCAATACTCTTAGAATAAAAAAACCAAACAAATGAATCTTGTACAAACAAATGTGTGAGAACAATAATATAAACATTTGTCACAATGAAACATTTATTCAACACAGTCGAACATTGTTAATTTTGTTTGTGTGTGTGAACATGTGTATGCAGTATGTGCTTGCAGTCCAGTTAACTTGAAATTAAATACTTTTTGATTAAAATTAATTAAGTAGAGTAGAGATTAGTTGCTTTCATGTAGTAGACCACATATTCCTTACCTGATCGGTGTTGGATGCAACTGATTACAAAGTAATTAGTTACTGTAATCAAATCACTTTTTAGTCCATATGTAATGTAAGGCATTATATTTTACATTATTGTTATCAGATTACAGAGACTAACTTTCAAAAAAAGTTATTTATTTTAAGTGCATTATTTGTGCTTAAGTAATCTGTATTTGTAATACATTTAAAATATGAATTCATATGTACGTCTGTTAGCGTTTCTGTGACTGCTGAATGGTGTGTGACAATGAATAAGGAGAAAAAATTTACATTTTGAATTAGAGTGGAAAAACAACATTTTCTAGGAAAAGTGATTTAGAAAGTAACTTGAATTGACTAATAAGTAATGTGATTACTTTTAAGAGAAAGTTATGAGTACAGTAATCTGATTGCATTTTTAGAGAAGTACTTAGTAATTTGTAGTTGATTACTTATTTTGAGGAATTTACCAATGAGTAATTCTTTCCTCATTAAAAAAGTTTAACTCTTAAAGACATGAATTGTAATTTTGCAATACATGTAGGAAATCATGACCCCTCACATTACAGGGTTAGGAAGACTCCATATGAAGGGATATGAAGGCTCCAGTTACAGCACATGGGGGCTGCCATTTCAGAATCACATGACCAGCTGAATACTACTGGCTTGAAATCAGTAACCATCCTGTTATTTGACACTTTCACTCATTAAAGTAATCATGGCTGACTGTGAATACCAAATTTCTACAATGGCATCTGAAACTGAAATTATTGATTTTAAATTATGCTGCATCCAAGGCAGGTGTCACTGTAAGTCCAAGATGACAATGACAATAGTTACTTTAAGGTCAACTCTGTAATACTGAATTATTTCTAAAACTAGTTAATTATGATATCACCATATTTTTAGGTAAACCAACAAAATATTTTTTCAATGTATGAGAGTAAAAACAAAGGCAAAAGTGATGATTCAAATATTTTTCAGCTTGTTCTAATGTAACAATTTGTTGCATTCATATAAAATTATTTATTTGCAAATAATTTTTCAATAAATGTAAATTTGATCTGATCTGCTTAAAAACCAATAACCAGTTAGGTAACTGCACACCATTGTCTTACTTAAGAATAAACATTGTATGTCAGTCTAAGCAGAAATAATTGGTCACTTTGATCAGATTACATCTAATGGTGTTCATAACTCATTCACCCACAATGAACATGTAGCTGTTGACATAAAACTAACGAGAGCGTCTTCTGGGTCACTGGCCCATTGCCTGAAGAAGAAGGCTCTGCGTGTTCTCTTTGAAGCCTAAACATTTTCTCTCAGACTGCCCTCCTGCGGCAAGGGATCCAGGATAGAGGTTGTGGTAACAAGATTTTCCCACACAGCCTGACATCCCACTCACACTGATGAAGCTCTGACTCAGCCAAAGCTAGATTAGTTCGAGGAGGAGGAATAAAACACATGAATCTTCAAAGCCATCTGCTCAACAAGGGTCAAAACAAATGTTTCCACGTCAGTTCAATGATACAGCAAATACTTTCCATCATCTCCATACCTTTAACTCCATCATCTCCATACCTTTAACTCTCAGTCCAAGATGTGGGCATTGAATGCAGTGAGCGATGGCAGGGCAGAACTAAGTTGAACATCATAAATAGTAATCACTTTTCTTTACATCTTGTGAACACATGTATCTGACGCCAATTTTGCACTGCAAATGTTGCATTTTTTTCTCTATTATCTCCATCCCTGAAAGGCCATGATTAATAATTGTTGCTGAAAGAAAGTGTTTTGCTTTACAGTAAATGAGATCTGTTTTACTATTCTATGACTTGATATGTAGCCCTTCCAGCCAGATGGAGCAAGAACTGCTGGTCTGGTCTGCAGGCAGATCAAAAGGGATCTATGTCATTGTAGTGTACTTCCACAGAAACCAACACAATAATACAGCTGCTTTCCTTCACAAATTCTCAGATTTATTGAGCCTGTCAAGAAAAAGTCCATGTGCTGTGGCATACAATGTTTTTTCCTTAAATTTTCCTTTAAAAGCAAGGAACAATAATTATTTGCTAAACAGTTACATGAGCTAAAGGTTTATCATGTGTGCAGCAGAAGCTTGTACCTTCAGTTGCTCTGCAGATTATGCCAGTTTGCACTCCTTTGAATTTATCCCTCACAGTCTTTAAAGACCATGAATTTGCTTGAAGAGCATAGTTTTCTTTTCAGTGCTGACATACAGTATATCCTATAGAGTGCATCTGTAACAAAACAGACAAGGAGTGAGGATCTAGACGCAGTTTTTAATGGAAAAACATAAGTTGAACAGGGTAACTCAAATAACAAAACAACACAGAGAACAAATAAAACATCCATGATGGGAAAACCAAAATATAAACAAGAGAAACATCCACGAAAGGCACGGGTAGGAACACATTCAAGAACATACATACATTTAACCACTGACAACAAATGAACAAACAACAGGGCTTAAATACACAAGGATAATGATTAAATTAAACACAGGTAAGAACAATGAAACTGGCAGAGATGAGGGCAGGGAATTATGGGAAGTGTAGTAAATAGGGTTAATAGGGTTAATAAATAATAGCACAATGTTACAGTGATTTGTTAACATGAGTGTAATATATGAGGGTTGTTGTTGAAAATATCTCTGACTAATAACTGTGATATAAGTTGTAATTTGAGGGCGTACTTTATGTTAAACACAGTTACATATACGATATTTACAGTAAAAGAACCAAGAGCTCATGGGAAGGCTCGATGTTTATAGTTTGTGTGAAATGTACTGGTGTGAACATATAGATGTGGCAGGCCTTGAAATTACCTCTGTGGTCATGGACACTGGCAGAGACTCGTGAATGACCTCTGTGGTTGTAGGCATGGACCTAGTCTCGGGAACATGCACATAAAAGTATGTACACATAAAATAATGTACACATAAAATAATTATTTCCAATTTTACCCATCAGAATCTTACACATGTCCATAGGTTCAAACAACATCAGCTTCGGTTACAGGGGGGCAGTGGTTAAATTTTTGGTTAGCACAGACTGATTTGCAGAAACACAGGGCAGACAACAGGGAATCGTGACAGCAACAGTGCCCGCCCACTATTTCAGCTTTCTTGATTCCGGAAGTATATTTCCCATTCATTTCTTCCAAGGGATTTCATTAAATCCTTCATAAAAGCCTTGCGATCCATCACCAAACCAATCAGCTCTGAAATAAACCACAACATTAAAGACTTTGATTTGAAGCAAAAACTTTTTGATTATCATACAAAAAAAAAAAAGTACAAGACTGTGGCATGCTTTGTTGGCTTTGATACATTATTGGTGTATATTTTTCTGCTAGATCATGGGTAGTGTATAGTTCTTCACCAGAAATCTTCCAGGAACATTTAAGTTTAAATAATGTGGATTGATAACATTAACAGACACACATACCATTGATTAACACCCTCTGAGTTCACAGTAGGTCTGTCTTTAACCTCATGTGACCCTGTGTACACATGCATGGACATTGTATTTTGGCTTCGCTATATGCAACGCATAATTTTAATTAATTTTAATTGACTGATTTCAGTTCAGGAGATTCTGAGCTGTCAGTAAATGGTTAAACTTCAACATGCGTCATATGACCAAATAACATGGTGCCAACCACAGCGGAGTTGTCTTTGGGAGAAACGGCAACAAAACTGTATCTGGCAAGAAACTTAATTAAGTTTTTGCATTGAAACCCATTTTAGTCAAAAGATTGGATTCTCTAATTTCATTCAATATACCATTTTTTAAATTTGAGCAATTTATCGCAAAACACCATGCTGTTAAATACAATGCACACTAATGTGTACTTTAGTGCCTTTTTTTTCTATAAAACAAAAATCCTATATTTACTGTGCATTATCACATTGAGAATAAATTAATAAAAAAGATAAAAATAAAAATGCTTTTAGAGGCTTTATTTGGAGATGAAAATTAGGTGCATTTTGAACTGTTCTGAGGCCAGTATAGACAGACAGCACACTGGAGGCTAAGTCAATCACTTAATAGGGAGCAAGGGAACATCCTGTAGCTCTCTATGCAGCTATGTGCATTCAATCCAAACGTCCTATCAAAAGTTCAGTTTCAGGCTGCAGATTGATGTTTGGACCACTCAACATGTTTGGCAGACATGGGACAATGGTAATCAGAACACAGTCCTCACCTTTGTTTCATTAACTCATTATCCCTTGTGTATATAATGCCCTGATTTCTGTTCAGTCCTTGTGAGTTGTTATGTTTATGCATGTGATTCTCTAGTTCATGTTCCAGTTTAGTTCTTGTTTGTTTACGTTTTGACTTATTTCTCAGTTAGTTCTCAGTTTTACCCTATTTTGTATTTTGATTGATTCTTATATTCTTCCACACAGATTTATCCATAAGAGAATATTCCCACTTTTTCACCATAGTTGCCAGTCACAAAGAATTTGATGATTCCACCCAAAAATCCATTGACCAGATCAGACTCAGAGCTCGGCAGTGGAGGGAATTGCTGCAGACCAGAGGTTACACATGGGAGGAATACGTGAAGCTAATCTTAGAAACACTCGCTTCAGAGGATCCTCCTCTCTCAATCCCAATCCCGGTATCTGAGTCTTCCACATCCGCTCCACGTCATGTCACAGTCAAGACTGAGTCCGCAGAGGTCATTTTCATTTCTCTGCCAGTATTCACAAAGACAAAGTACCTTATTTCCATATATTACATATTAATAAAAATGGTCAATAAATACTCTATATTGTAATCAAATCACGTTTGCCTAGGCATCCACTGGTTACCAAGATCATAGCTCATGTTAACCATAATAAACCCAGGACGAGCTCCCCTTGACATCCCTTACTCAGCCCTCAGTGTGTCCATCTTAGCTTATCAGTAAAATAGTGTGGCCTTTTTTCTGGAATGGTTTGTTTCTTTTGTCATCTCATGAGAAAGTGAGCTCTCTCAATTCACACAAACATTCTGTCTTTCTATCCTATGAGAATACAGACCAGGGTTCGAAGTTTAGGATGGGAGGTCATGCCACACATGTTGCTGGCAAATCAATTTAAACATACAACGTAATGTTGCTCCAAGCAGAGTCTCTGAATAATGTGTGCCAATGCACAGGTTAATGATTCCTTATCTTTCAGTGTATGTCATAAAACTAAAAGAAGACTTTATTTATACTGCATTTATACCATAATTCACTGGTTTTCCAAGAAAAAGTTTGACAGCACCTTTCATCAGTGTATTTTACCCTTTTAAAATAATTTAATCATCAAAACAATGCCCACATAGCTTATTTGACCAGGTGTGTAATTACTGTATCATCTGCAAAGGAATTCTTAAGACAGTTGGTGGCAACATTTTCCCTTCACTATTAAAAAAGAGAATCCATAAATAAACAAGAATACTGCAGTTATAAAAGATATTCTTGCTGCTAATAAATATGTATTATTCACACATGCAGTTCCAATTTGTTGCTTAATATAATAAACTCTAAAAATGTTAGTTACATTTTAAGCAAGATATAATAAAGACATGAAGTTTGCTAAATTAAATAACAGGCTTTTATTTTCTCATTACACTAAAGTCAAAATAAATAGTAAATATATTATCTGGAAAATATTTTATTTGTATTAATTTAACAGTATTCTACCCACTATGAGAGTAATGTTAGATGTATAAACCTGATGAGAAACAATTGAACAAAAATTTCAATTAATATCTATTTGTTTTGTGGTTTTCAAAAAATATAAATAAATACATGTTCCAAAGCAACTTTATAGAGAATATTACCTAGCAACCCAGAGTGAGCAAGTGAAAGGCGACAGTGGCAATGGAAAAACTCTCTAGACAGATACACAAGTACAAACTATTTTTTTTTTTTTTTTTTTTTGTGATCAACTCTTTATTGTCTTTAGAAATAAAATAACATCCACTCAAACAAACAGACAGGGAAGGGGGAGCAACAGACATATTATCAATAATTTAACAATATGAAAGGAGGAGAAGAAAGAAATAATTTCTTTATATAGTCCAATTGTCACGGGCTCCTCCTCCTGAGCTTTCCAGAGCTCCGCCTTCCGAGCTTTCCAGAGCTCCGCCTCCCGAGCTTTCCAGAGCTCCGCCCTCCGAGCCTTCCAGAGCTCCGTCTTCCGAGCCTCCCGAGCTTTCCAGAGCTCCGCCTTCCGAGCTTTCCAGAGCGCCGCCCTCCGAACTTTCCAGAGCTCTGCCTCCCGAGCTACCCGAGCCTTCCAGGGCTCCGCTCTGCAAGCCACTCGAGCCTTCCAGGGCTCCGCCTCTCGAGCCTTCCAGGGCTCCGCCCCTCCAGCCTCTCCAGCCTTCCAGGGCTCCGCCTCTCAAGCCTCTCCAGCCTTCCAGGGCTCCGCCTCTCGAGCCTTCCAGGGCTCCGCCTCTCAAGCCTCTCGAGCCTTCCAGGGCTCCGCCTCTCGAGCCTTCCAGGGCTCCGCCTCTCCAGCCTCTCGAGCCTTCCAGGGCTCCGCCTCTCGAGCCTTCCAGGGCTCTGCCTCTCAAGCCTCTCGAGCCTTCCAGGGCTCCGCCTCTCAAGCCTCTCGAGCCTTCAAGGGCTCCGCTTCTCAAGCCTCTCGAGCCTTCCAGGGCTCCGCCCCTCGAGCCTCCCAGGGCTCCGCCCCTCAAGTCACTCGAGTCTTCTAGGGCTCCGCCCCTCAAGCCTGTCGAGCCTTCCAGGGCTCCGCCTCTCAAGCCTCTCGAGCCTTCCAGGGCTCCGCCTCCAGAGCCTCTCGAGCCTTCCACGGCCCTTCCCCCCAAGCCTCCTTCGGCTCTGCTCCCAGAGACTCCAGAGTTTTCTAGGGCTCCGCCTCCTGAGTGTCCTACAGCTCTTCTCCCTGAGCCTCCTTCGGCTCTGCCTCCCGATCCTTTTACGGCTCCGCCTCCCGAGCCTCCTACGGCTCCACCTCCCAAGCCTCCTACGGCTCCGCCCCCAGAGACTCCCGAGCCTCCAACGGCTCCGCCTCCCGAGCCTCCTTCGGCTCTGCTCCCAGAGACTCCAGAGCCTTCTAGGGCTCCGCCTCTGAAACCTCCTACGGCGACACCTCCCTCGGCTCCACCTCCAGAGCCTTCCAGGCCTCCGCCTCTAGAGCCGCCAACGGCGCCATCTCCCTCGGCTCCGTCTCTTGAGCCTTCCACGGCTCCGTCCCCTGATATATAATATTACCTAGCAACCCAGAGTGAGCAAGTGAAAGGCGACAGTGGCAATGGAAAAACTCTCTAGACAGATACACAAGTACAAACTATTTTTTTTTTTTTTTTTTTGTGATCAACTCTTTATTGTCTTTAGAAATAAAATAACATCCACTCAAACAAACAGACAGGGAAGGGGGAGCAACAGACATATTATCAATAATTTAACAATATGAAAGGAGGAGAAGAAAGAAATAATTTCTTTATATAGTCCAATTGTCACGGGCTCCTCCTCCTGAGCTTTCCAGAGCTCCGCCTTCCGAGCTTTCCAGAGCTCCGCCTCCCGAGCTTTCCAGAGCTCCGCCCTCCGAGCCTTCCAGAGCTCCGTCTTCCGAGCCTCCCGAGCTTTCCAGAGCTCCGCCTTCCGAGCTTTCCAGAGCGCCGCCCTCCGAACTTTCCAGAGCTCTGCCTCCCGAGCTACCCGAGCCTTCCAGGGCTCCGCTCTGCAAGCCACTCGAGCCTTCCAGGGCTCCGCCTCTCGAGCCGTCCAGGGCTCCGCCCCTCCAGCCTCTCCAGCCTTCCAGGGCTCCGCCTCTCAAGCCTCTCCAGCCTTCCAGGGCTCCGCCTCTCGAGCCTTCCAGGGCTCCGCCTCTCGAGCCTTCCAGGGCTCCGCCTCTCGAGCCTTCCAGGGCTCCGCCTCTCCAGCCTCTCGAGCCTTCCAGGGCTCCGCTTCTCGAGCCTTCCAGGGCTCTGCCTCTCAAGCCTCTCGAGCCTTCCAGGGCTCCGCCTCTCAAGCCTCTCGAGCCTTCAAGGGCTCCGCTTCTCAAGCCTCTCGAGCCTTCCAGGGCTCCGCCCCTCGAGCCTCCCAGGGCTCCGCCCCTCAAGTCACTCGAGTCTTCTAGGGCTCCGCCCCTCAAGCCTGTCGAGCCTTCCAGGGCTCCGCCTCTCAAGCCTCTCGAGCCTTCCAGGGCTCCGCCTCCAGAGCCTCTCGAGCCTTCCACGGCCCTTCCCCCAAGCCTCCTTCGGCTCTGCTCCCAGAGACTCCAGAGTTTTCTAGGGCTCCGCCTCCTGAGTGTCCTACAGCTCTTCTCCCTGAGCCTCCTTCGGCTCTGCCTCCCGATCCTTTACTGGCTCCGCCTCCCGAGCCTCCTACGGCTCCACCTCCCAAGCCTCCTACTGGCTCCGCCCCAGAGACTCCCGAGCCTCCAACGGCTCCGCCTCCCGAGCCTCCTTCGGCTCTGCTCCCAGAGACTCCAGAGCCTTCTAGGGCTCCGCCTCTGAAACCTCCTACGGCGACACCTCCCTCGGCTCCACCTCCAGAGCCTTCCAGGCCTCCGCCTCTAGAGCCGCCAACGGCGCCATCTCCCTCGGCTCCGTCTCTTGAGCCTTCCACGGCTCCGTCCCCTGAGCCTCCAGAGCTTTCCATGGTTCCGCCTCCCTCGGCTCCACCTCCTGAGCCTCCCGAGCCTTCCTCGGCTCTGCCTCCTGAGCCTTCCTCGGCTCTGCCTCCTGAGCCTCCCATGGCTCCACCCCCTGAGCCTCCAGAACTTTCCATGGTAGCGCCTTCTTCGGCGCCGCCACCCAAGTCTTCAACTGCTCCGCCTCAGAAGTCCTCCTTGACTCTGCCAGCTCCCCTAGTGGCCACTCTTCCTCCCAGGCCCCCTGAACCAGCCCTAGCCCTATGGCCACCTCCTAGGTCACCTAAGCCTGCCCCTGTCCCGTGGCTTCCTCCCAGGCCCCCTGAACCGGCTCTTGCTCAACGGCCATCTCCCAGACCACCTAAACCTGTCCCTACCCGGTGGACGCCCCCCAGACCACCCGACCCGGTTCCCTGCACACAACCCCAGAGACTGCTTACCTGCCCTCTCGGCCTCCCTGGTCTTCCTGTCTGCCCCTTGTGCCCCCGTGGACTGCCTAATTGCCCCTTGTGCCCCCGTGGTCTGCCAGTCTGCCCCCTCGGCCTCCCAGGTCTGCCTGTCTGCCCTTTGTGCCCCATGGACTGCCTGGTGGCCCCTTGTGCCCCCGTGGACTGCCTATTTGCCCCTTTTTTCCCCATGGACTGCCTAATTGTTCCTTGTGCCTCCTTGGTCTGTCTCTGTGTCCCTTGTGCCTCCTTAGCCTGTCTTTGTGTCCCTTGTGGCCCCTTTGGTCTGTCCGTTTTCCCCCTTGTCTAGCCCCTCTCTCCTTGACCATTTGTTTATTTTTTCTATTCTTTTGCTTCTTAGGACCGTCTGGAATCCGGTCCTTTTGAGGGGGGGGCTATGTCACGTTCCTGTTTGTCTGTCCTATGTTCTCTGTTTCTCTAGTCACGTTTATGTCACGTTGCTGTTTGTCTGTCCTATGTTCTCTGTTTCTCTATTCACGTTTCTGTCACGTTTCCTTGTTGTCCGCTCCGTGTTTTACGTTCACCCGTCACCGCTCTAATTCCATGTCACGTTTTCCTTGTTGCCCGCCCGTGTTTCACTCTCTATGTAAAATCTACAATTCCCACAGTTCCTGGCCTCTCTCACTGCCTGCACTCTTCATTGTTCTCACCTGTGTCTCGTTTAGTCGTCATTGTGTTTGTGTATTTAACCCTGTTTGGTTCACCATTCCCCTGTCGGTCTTTGATGTATGTGGACGTCTGTTATCCGTGCTCTTGGTCTTTGTTTTCTCCCGTGGAACCCTTTGTATGCTCTCCGTGTTTGGTTAACCCTTTGTATGCCCTCAGTGTTTTGTTTTACCTTTTTTCCCCTCGTGGATGTTTTCTTTGTTCATGCTTTGTCTTGTGATTTAATAAAAGATTCCACTGCAAGTAGATCCCTTGTCCCGTGCCTACCTTCACCGTCATTCGTGACACCAATATGTTGGAAGAAAAACGTTGCCATGCATCAATGGTACTAGGTTTAGCCTTGTTAATTCATGCTGTTGTAAATTCACAAGTCACTATTTTGTGGAGGCTATGAATCCAATATATTCGACGCATATTATTGGATGCATGACGCCCCTAAATAAAAACCGGTTTGGTCCTCCTTAATTAAGCTATGGATTACTTTCTCCATGCGAGAGGCAAGAACTTTAGCATAAACTTTTAAATCGCATAAGATGAGTGATATTGGTCTATAGTTGGAGCAATCTAGCGGATCTTTCCCCTTTTTAAGAAGCAATGATATCAAAGATTTTTTTGATCCCTATGAAATGCCCCGTGCTCAATTGCAAAATTAAACGAATCAAGCATGTGAGTCCCTACCAAATCTCATATTTCTAAATACAACTCAGGAGGGATGCCATCTAGGCCTGGTGACTTTGGAGCTCCTCCAAATTTAACGGGGCCTCCAAAGAGTCTTTATCCATCAGTGAGATCCGAGGCAGTTCTAATTTACCTAGATACTCTTTGCAAATTGACTCATCCAAATTGGTTTCGGCTTTGTACAAGTTTGTGTAAAAATCTTGAAATATGTCATTAATTATCACAGGATTCGTGGTGACCTGATCATCTGAAGATTTTATAGCACTGATAAATGCCTTAGAGTCGCATTCCCTCAAACTGAGGGCCAATAAGTGGGTAGGTCTCTCCGATTCAAAATAATATTTTTGTCTAGTCCTATGTAAAATAAACTCTGCCTTTGAATGTGAAAGTAAATCATATTCTTCTTTTAAGGAGGATAATCATGTAGCTTGTTGATCAGAAAAACTTTGTTTTTGTAAGTTTTGTAATAATTGGATCTTACAGAAGCAAAGCGTGCGAGTCGTGCTCCCCATTGCAAAGATTGGGGACAGTCTCGTCACCCTCAGCAGCCCCCAAAGCAAGACCTCAGGACACTAATTTCAAAGAGAAAGAAACCCTGACAATCTTGCACTTAATCTTGTGGGGGTAGCTCCCCTCGGAACGGGGCATGCGCTCTTCGCCCCTCCCGGTACCCCCACAAAAACCTCTCCATTCCTGCCGCCTCTGGTGTTTCGGGAGGTAGAGACTTCCATCAAAAAGTTGGGTGTTTCGCTGCTTCCTGGCTCCATGAATGAAGCGCGCGAGTAGAGGGGACAATATTTCATCCCCGGCCCAAATTGTGGAATCTTTCATATTTGGCCCCTGAAGGGTACCAACTGAGGTACACAGGGCTTTCTCCTGAGGTTATCGAGACCATTTTAAGTGCTAGAGCTCCCTCCACTTGGAACAAATCTGGGTGAGCTTTTACAGGGCAGAAGAGGACCTCTTCGCCTCTATGAACAACGCAATGTCTCCTCTACTTCTCCCTGAGTCACCCAGCCCCGGGGCTGGATGCGGTGGCGCATACATGGACCAGAATGCGCCTGTATGCGTTTCCCTCTACTAAAAGTTCATAATTCAGATCCAGTTAACTGACAGATTGCTTCAGTTCTGGACTTTCTGCAGGAAGAACTGTCAGCAGGCACATGCCCCGGCACTCTCAGGGTCTATGTGGCCGCCATTTCGGCTTGCCACGCCTTGATGGATGGGGTGCCCTTCGGGAGGCATCCTCTACTCGCACGCTTCATTCATGGAGCCATGCGACTGTGGCCTCCTGCTAGGTCCAGGACCTCTTCATAGGACTTAAAAATAGTCCTTGAGGGTTTGGTTGAGACTATGTCACATTGGGTGAGGGACGCTACTGCCCTGGCCTATGAGGCACGCGGTCAAGCTTCGTGAGTAAGTATCAGGGCTCGCCTCCTCTAAAGCCTTGGCCAGAGGTCTCCCTCTGCAGCAAGTTTGTGTTGCGGCAGGTTGGTCCTTTCCACACACATTCATTAGATTCTATAGTTTAGATGTTCATGCCACTCCGGGCTCTTATGCCCTCGAGTCGGCATCTCAAGCTCATGTCTGAGACCTCTCACGTTCTTGTGAGCACACTACACAAACGTAGAGGGTCCGGACAGCCTCAGTGCAGCGGCCAGGGGATTTCTCGTTCCCAAAGTGCTTCCGGCGCAGCATCAGAAGTGTAGCTTTTTGTAAATGGAACATCTCAGGTTACTTAAATGTAACCCTTGTTCCCTGATAAAAGTGGAAGGAGATGCTGCACTGGGATGCCCCGGGACTGCTCTTCAGACAAAATACCTGACGATGCTCCGGTGAAGCATCTATTTATAGCCCAGCCCCAGGTGCATCCAATGATTACACCGGCAGAGGCTATAAATTCCGGTCAATGTTCATTGACATGTTACACACATATTCACAGCTGGTCACACACATGAAGGTCTTCCCAAAGTGTTTCCAGCGCAGCAACCTGTTCTGCTTTTATCAGGGAACAAGGGTTACATTTAAGTAACCCAAGATGTTTCATTTAGGATTTTTCCGAAGAGCCGACAATGAGGTTCGGCCGCAACAGTGGCTCAGTTCAGTGACGTAGCCGGGAGGACACAATGTCTGGGACCATCCGTAACCTAGACGTTCCCCCGTCTGTCGCTTGTGTCGAAGAAGTGACAATAGGGGTCCAATTTAAATCACGCCATGCGTTGATCTGTGTTACGTGTACTGCTGACACATGAGCGGGCAGGTTTTTTATGTGAAAAAGCGACCAGCTGTGCCAGGCTGCACGTACCCTTCCCCAACGCCCCATAATATCGTCAAATCCTTCTGGTTCTTTACCCCCGACAGGGGGAAAAAAGGCGACGTGCCAAGCATGGGAGCAGGCCGCACCAGCCACACCTTTTCTCTCTCTATGTTTCTCGCATAGAGTTAAAGCGGCTGGGGCCATGTTAACGATATCATACGCATCGGGGAAGGCGATCTTTCCCAGTTTTCCTATTCTTTCAGGGGGGAAAGACCCTGAGGAGACCACACCAGCACAGACTGGGGGAGGTAAAGAGTGGGCTTTTAGGTCACATATGGAAAATGGCGCGGTGGTAGATCCTACCTCATTGGGAGGGAGGAGTTGCTACAAACACGGCGACCGGGGGTCCATGAGGACTGCCCAAGGGAGACGCATGTCCGCTCGCTAGGGGACCGTATCACGTAAAATACGCACAGGGTGAAAATTCCAAATGGGAGCCCGCCCTGTGGAGCACCTATTCCAGTACAGGGTAAATTGAGTTCCCGCATTGGTCTTGGTCGGCGAACTCCTCCGCTGAATTTGTACCAGATGGCTAGGGAGGAGTCATCCAGATAAAGATGCACAGTATTACCTCAGCGGAGGGAAAGGGTGCTATTTGCAAGCGGTCAACTCAGTCAGTTTGTTAGCATGTACCGAGTTCTACCGGCTTGGACCTGAGAAAACACAGGACGAAACTGACTCAACCCTGAGATTGTAAAATCTCGCAAAGGTATTGGGTGCTGCCCAACCCGCTGCTCTGCATATGTCTGCTAGGGAGGCACCCCTGGCCAGTGCCCATGAGGACGCAACACTTCTTGTTGAATGTGCTCGGACCCACAAGGGGGCGGGCATGGCTTGAGTGTGATAGGCCAATGTAATGGCATCCACTACCCAGTGGGTTAAGCCTCTGTTTGGAGACAGCGTTCCCTTTCCCCTGTCCACCAAAGCAGACAAAGAGTTGCTCAGAACATCTAAAGCTCTGCATGCGGTCCAAGTAAATAAGCAAAGCACGTACCGGACACAGAAACAAAGGGGCTGGGCCTGCCTACTCCCAGGGTCAGCGCTTGCAGGTTCACTACCTGGTCCCTGAAGGGAGTGGTGGGAACCTTGGGCCCGTAGCCCGGTCGCAGTCTTAGGATCACTTGAGTGTCTGCTGGACCGAACTCCAGGCAGGTGTTGCTGACAGAGAACACTTGCAGGTCCCCGACTCTTTTGATGGAGGCGAGTGCGATCAGGAGGGCCATCTTCAAGGAGAGTGCCCTGAGGCCAACTGATTCTAGAGGCTCGAAGGGGGGTCTATGAAGGCCCAAGAGGACCACTGGTAGATCCCAGGAGGGGAACAGGCTCGGCCGGGAGGGATTTAACCTCCGGGCGCCTCATAGGAACACGATAATTAAGTTGTGCTTACCCAAAGACAGAGATGGGACCAAGTCACACATGTGCAAGTCTCAAGTAAGTCTCAAGTCTTAACCTTCAAGTCTCAAGTAAGTCCCAAGTATTTTTTTCTTGGGCAAGTCAAGTCACAGGCTATGTCAAGTCAAGTCCAAGTCAAGTCACCTTATTATTGTAATTTTACCTGCAGAATCTGATCATAATAAAGTGAAAAGACAAGATATAAGTAACTGTCAGTAAATTACAGTACTCATGTTCAGTAAAATACATCATGGAATCAAACAAAATTTTAACTTCATAAAATTATTTATTTTTCACTTCTGCCAACAGTGTTTGAAATGTTTTAAATTTTCAACATTGAGCCCATAAAACAAATAACAGCTTAACATCCAACAGACTCCTCTCTGAACACCTCCCTCTCTCTCTCTCAAACACAGTTACGTACATTAAACTTTGTTACATTTCTCCTCTCTCTCTCGCACACACTCACTCTCACACACACTCTCTCTCTCTCACACACTCTCTCTCTCACACACTCTCTCTCTCACACACACTCTCTCTCCCACACCCACACTCCCACACTCACTCACACACTCTCTCTCCCACAATCCCACACCCACACTCACTCACTCTCGCGCTCACACACACACTCACTCTCGCGCTCGCGCTCTCACACTCCCACACCCACACTCACTCACTCACTCACTCACACACACACTCAAGAGTATATCCATTAGTCATTACCTCTTTTACAAGGTATTGCACTTGCAAAATATAAGATTCGAGAGAGTCTTGTCTGCAAGCACGTAAACGATGCACGATGTGGCCTCATGATGATCCCACCATGACTGAAGACCCTTTCAACTGGGGCACTTGAAGCCGGCACTGAAAAAGCTCTCATTGCAACAGGAAAAAGTGCAGGGAGGATACCCCTGTTTGCATCCCAGAAGGACAAACAAGCCTGCCCACAACAAAGACCAAAATAGTTATTTAGTTGTGTCTCTGGGTTGGTGGTTGTGTCCTGCTTGCGGCGTTTTCTGTACTCTGAGAATAAGCCAGTGCTCTCTTCCTCCTGGTTTTCATTTTCAACCTCTTGGAATCCAGAACTCTGGGATGTTGTGTCAGGTCGCACCTCACGTAGAATCAGATCTAATAAAAACAAAGACAAAAAAGTTAATTTAATTTAAAGGGCAAGTGTGAACGCCCATGATTGTTAGAAAGTGAACTTCCTCATTCATTATTTCACAGCTCAGTTTGATATGCTTGCAAAATCAGCTCTAAAAATGTATTATATTATTTATACAACTGTTGTGAATTTAATTTCCATAATTTGATAATGGTGACATGCCTAACTGTATATCATGTAATAAAAAAAATCACTGACCTTTCACCATGTCAACAGTGTCATTCTTGATGTCATCAGTGACAAGCACATCATGCTGAAGCCACATCATGAAACTGAAGAATATTCGGTACATCCTATACTGTACTCTAAAATTATCTCTAACTTTTGAAATTTCATTGAAAAGAACTTAGGCCCATGTAACCAGAAGTAAGATTAAAATAATTTTAAGTTTTTCTTTCCTCATGGGTTTACATTATATTCAACATTACATTAAATAAAACATTTGTGATAATCTGTTAATTGATAATCTCTATTAAAGAGTATGTGTACAAAGAGAATCGCACTGGTGCCAACTTTTTTTAAAATAAAAGTTGCTGATAACTTCTGGATTTGAAATACAAATAGTGAGTAAGTGTTTGTGGTACAGCCGCGGATCAGTTGAGCACTGCAAATGCAGCATAATGTGAAAGCGCTATAGCGCGTGCTGCTCCTGTACCATACGCACGCAGTATGTGTGAAACGGACGTAACATTTCACAGCGAGACATTTAAGTAACAGCAAAAAACAGCTAGCAGCTAACATGCAATCAACATTTCTGTCAGATGCAGGCTATGGTAGGACTTACCTGCTTTCGATTTCCGAAGTGCTGTCTTGTGTGTAGATCCAGCCGCATGACTTGAGAGCGCCGCTTCTCCCATGCTATCCACTTTGATTGATTTACAACAGGCTTTGCACCTGGCTAAGTGATGGCCCTTTGGATCTCTGGCAAGCCATTCTTTATAATTTTCTTTGGTGAGCCAAATATCCTGAAATTTACATTTTCCAGGCATCACGTTTCAGCCTATTTTTGCAATGTCTGTGAGTGGGAGGTACCAGCTCGCGTGAACGTCATGGCAACGTACAAAACAAAGTACCTCGCAGGGAAACACTTAACGTAAATGCGCGTAACTAACGTAAATCAAGCAGGCTAATATGCAGCATAAGCCACGAAGTGTTGGCGAAATTAAAAATTAATGGACAGATTTTTTTTTCCAAAAAACTTCTTGCACAAAATAAATTCAAGCACTTTCAAGGACCTGTATCAATGTATATTTATTTTCAAGAACTTTCCAGGGCCTTGAATTTTATTTTTCAGATTCACAAACTTTCAAGGATTTCAAGGACCCGTGGGAACCCTGCTATTATTACATTAGCTAACTACCAACTAACCAGATAAAATTAACAAATTGACAAGCACTTACTGGGCAGAATGGCTCTTCAAATGGTGGACGAAATTGGAGGTTGTCGTCTGGCTGTCCGCGATCTTAACGTTGCATGTCTTGCAAAGCGCTGTTCCTCTTTTGCCATCTTGATAATAATTTTTGAAGCCGAAGCTGATGACCCTCGGTAACGTTACCCTCCGGCTGACATGTTGATGTGTTATCTGATCTAAGTGGGCGTGGTGTGCATAAGGTACGAGAGGGCATGGCTGATGATAGCCTATAGTGTCGTGATCCAGTCATGACAAAACTATTCTCAGCCTGTGCTCCAGCTGGATCAACTTTATTTTTTAAAATAATGTACATATTTTATATTCAAACTGAAAACATGATGTGATTAACACTCAAGTCATTCAAGTCTTCGTGTCTCAAGTCAAGTCCCGAGTCTTTAACTTCCAAGTCCGAGTCAAGTCTCAAGTATTTTATTTTTTGTCAAGTCAAGTCACAAGTCATAAAAATAGCGACTCGAGTCGACTCGAGTCCAAGTCACCAAGTCACAAGTCCCCATGTCTGCCCAAAGACTTGCCGTCTACTGTGTCTTGGTGAGATCCGAGAACCAAGTCCGAGTGGGCCAATCGGGAGCCACTAGAATGACTTGTTCCCCGTCCTCCTTGACCTTGCACAGCACTTGTGCAAGTAGGCTCACTGGGGGAAATGCGTACTTGCGCAACCCCGCGGGCCAGCTGTGTGCCTGCGCGTGTGCCCCGAGGGAGCCTCCGTTCGGGTGTACCAGACAGGGCAGTGGGAGGTTTCTCGGGAGGCGAACAGGTCTACCTGGGCCTTGCCAAACCGTTCCCAAATCAGCTGGACTACTAAAGGTGAAGCCTCCACTCTCCACTGGGCAAGCGTTGTCGTGATAGCGAGTCTGCTACCACGTTGAGGTTGCCCAGGATGTGAGTCGGTGCTGGCTCCAAAGGAGGAGATGACGGGCGAGCTGTGACATGTGATGGACGCGTATGCCGCCTTGGCGATTTATGTACACTACCGTGGTGGTGCTGTCTGATCGGATCAAGACATGTTTGCCCTGAATTAGCAAAAATTACAGTCAACAACTCTACAACAGTTGATGTGCCAGCACAGCGGTGCCCCTTTCCAACAGGCCGTGGCTGCGTGCCCATTGCACACGGTGCTCCAATCCAATTTGGAGGTGTCTGTGGTGACCAGGACGCATCGGAACACCTGCTGCAAGGCGACTCCTGTTCTTAGAAAGCAGAGGTCTGTCCAGGGTTTGGCAGCAGGCGGGGTGATGGTCACACTGTGAGTGCCACAGTGCCATGCTCGTCTCGGGACTCGAGTCTGGAGCCAGTGTTGAAGCGGTCTCAAATAAATCAACCCCAGTGGCGCGACCACCGCGGAGGATGCCATATGCCCCAGGAGCCTCTGGAAATGTTTTAAGGGGACCACAATGCCCGGCCTGAACGCAGTGAGACATTTCAGCACTGACTGCGCATGCTCGTTGGTGAGGTGCGCTAACATTGAGACTGAGTCTAACTCCATGCTGAGAAAAAATATGCTCTGAACCGGGGTGAGCTTGGTCTTTTCCCAATTGACCTGAAGCCCTTAATGGCTGAGGTGCCTGAGAACCTGGTCCCTGTGGGCGCATAGTCGGGCGCATCTCGGGAGTGGGCCAGAATGAGGCAGTCGTCGAGGTAGTTGAGTATGCAGATCCCTACTTCCCGAAGAGGGGTAAAGGGCTGCCTCTGCGACCTTCGTGAAGACGTGAGGGGACAGGGACATGCCGAAGGGGAGGACCTTGTACTGATATGCCTGGCCGTCGAACGCAAACCGTAGAAAGGGTTGATGTCAAGGCAATATTAAGACATGGAAGTACGCGTCCATCAGGTCTACCGCTGCAAACCAAACTGGATGCCAGACGCAATTTAGAATGTGTCTTTGTGTGAGCATTTTGAACGGGAGATTGTGCAAAGCCCGGTTGAAAACTCTAGTCCAAGATCGGTCGCAAACCGCCGCCCATCTTGGGTATGATGAAGTAAGGACTATAGAAACCCTTTTTCATCTCGGTTGGAGGGACAGGCTCTATCACGTTATTGAGTAAGAGAGTCCCGATTTCCGCGAGCAGGGATTTGGCATCTTCGCCGTGTAATGCGGTAAAGCTGACAGGGGGGGGCCTGGCAAACTGAATTGCATAACCGGGTCGATTGGTCCTGGCCAGCCAGCGAGACGGATTGGGATGCGAGAGCCACACATCCAAGCTAGGGGCACAAAGGGGACGATTATCATCCAGCCGCGAAGGCTGTGGGGAGGACGGAGGGTTCCAGTCTAGCCCCACGCTAACAGCGGCCCGGGCAAGAATGTCGGACATCTGGGAATCAGCCTCAGACTGGGCGTGCTGGCCCAAAGGCGGCAGCCCAGTCGAGTCATCCACGTCAGACGGCGGACCACTCTCCAATGCTGTGGCGAGCTCATCCGGCTCGGGGGGCTCAAGAGGATAGGCAGGCTGGCCATGAGGCGAGCCGCTGTTCCCTCGAGCCCAGACGGAAGTCAACGGAAGTTAACGTGGGGCGGGTGGTTCGCAGGGACATACCTGCCGAAATCGCGTCCGCTGCCATCCCCAAATCGCCTCCATCACCAACTGGGTCGTCCTCAATCCCGTGGGAAGAAGGAGCAACGCAGGGGGTGGCTGGAGTGGTGTTCCTTTTGAGGAAGGAAAGCCGCGACCACGACGTTGCCATAGTCATGTACATGAGACCATGAGCTATCCACAAACTTTGCCTCAGTGTGATCATTGCCCAGAAACAAGAGACAGTGCCTGTGGCCCTCAGGAGTGGAGAGAGCACCGCACCAGGAACTACACAGGGGCGGAAGGGCATCTTTATAAAGAAGCGTCCTGAAAAGGACGTTCGCTACTGCGCTGTTGAAGCACCCAGGGGAAAAGCTGCACTGCCGTGCAGAGAAGGAGAAAGCCATTGATATGCGCCATAGATCCAACAGCAATCGCACTCAGAGATGGGAGGAACAGTGTGTGACTCGCAGCTCGCTGCATACACAACCAGTCGGCTCCGAAGAAAATTTCTGAATGAAACAGACGCATTTCCCTCCCTTTATACCCGTATGTCTGGGGGCGGGACATGCACATTTTGTCTGACAATTTCTCATTGGCCTTTTCTCATAGATCAGAGATGCAAAAGGCTCTCAAGAGAGACCCCTTGTGTCGCTTCTTCGACACAACATCGAAGTGAGTGACAGACGAGGAACTATAGTTTAAAAGTTATGGATTGAATAGCTCCATGAAACATAAAGTAGATATTTGAGATATTTGCTTGCTTTCCACAGAAAACAATGTAGTCACTTACAACAATGGCTTGTGGAGTAACGGGATGCGTTGAATGGCATTACATAATCAGGAAACAAAAATGTTAACAACTACACATAATCCATTATAGTTACATAAAACTCCAAATTAATCCAATTACAGTTAAATTTGGTAAACATTTGGGATTATTATAACATGTGGAGCACTTTTCCCAGCACTGGGCGTAGTTAGCACAATTACTTGGCTGGCAGTGAGTTTCTCCGCAAACTCTACTGCAGGGCTAGGAGGAAATCAACCAGGGAATGCATTTGTGAACACTGCTGGGAATCAACAATGCATATCTTCAGCTCGAGGGAGATAGGCGCAAGCAGTATACCCAGCCAGTAGATCCGGATTTACCTGTTTGTTCCTACTAAGACACGGGATGAGAGCGGCTCAACCCTGAGATTGTAGAGTCTCGTGAAGGTGTTGGGTGTAGCCCAGCCCGCTGCTCTGGAAATGTCAGCTGGAGAGGCGCTGGAGAGCTGGAGTTAGAATGTGTCATTTTGAACGGGAGATTGTGCAAAGCCTGGTTGAAAACTCTAGTCCAAAATAATCCGATTACACCCCAAAATAATCTGATTACAGTTAAATTTGGTAAACATTTGGGATTATTATAACATGTGGAGCACCTTTCCCAGCACTGGGCGTAGTTAGCACAAGTACTGGGCTGGCAGTGAGTTTCTCCGCAAACTCTACCGCAGGGCTAGGAGGAAATCAACCAGGGAATGCATTTGTGAACACTGCTGGGAATCAACAATGCACATCTTCATCTCGAGGGAGATAGGCGCAAGCAGTATACCCAGCCGGTAGGTCCGGACTTACCCGTTTGAGGGAACGAGGCAAGGTCTGGAGGGAATCAACCTCCTAGTGCCTCTCAGAATCCTGATAATCAGGTTGTGCTTTCCAAGGACTTGCCATCCACTGTGACGTTGACGGCAGTGTCCGAAGCCAGTGCTGAAGCGGTCTCATTTGCATCAAACCGAGTGGTGTGGCCACTGCCGAGGATGCAATATGACCCAGGAGCCTCTGAAATAGTTTCAGTGTAACTGCGGCCTTTTGTCTGAATGCCTTCATACAGGCCAGCACCAACTGGGCTCGCTCGTTCATGAGGTTAGCCATCATCGAGACTGAGTCCAACTCCAAACCAAGAAAAGAGATGCTCTGAACTGGGAGGAGCTTGCTCTTTTCCCAGTTGACCTGAAACACTAGCCTGCTGAGGTGTGTGAGCACCAGGTCCCCGTGTGCACACAACATGTCCCTAGAATGAGCTAGGATTAGCCAGTTGTCGAGGTAGTTGAGAATGCGGACATCCACTTCCCTTAACGAGGCAAGGGCAGCCTCTGCAACCTTCATGAAAATGCGAGGGGACAAGGTCAGGCCGAAAGGGAGGACTTTGTACGGGTACACCTGACCCTCGAATGCAAACCGCAGGAAGGGTCTGTGTTGAGGTAGAATCGAGACGTCCAAGAGTGCCCGCAACCCACCGCCTTTTTCAGTACATTGAAGTAGGGGCTGTAGAACCCACTCTTCATTTCGGCTGGAGGGACAGGCTATATCACGCATTTAGTAGAAGGGTGGCGATTTCCACGCGCCGAAGTGTTGCGTTCTCGTCCTTCACCGTGGTGAAGTGGATGCCAGCAAACCTGGGCAGGCGCCTGGCAAACTGAATCACGTAGCCGAGTTGGACGGTCCGGGTCAGCCATCGTGACGGGTTGGAAAGCTTGAGCCACGTGTCCAAACTCTGGGCGAGGGGGACCAGGGGAACAATTTCATTGGACGTACCGGCGGGAGAGGCCACATCCTCTCATGGTTCTACACTAGCACTCTCGAGAGCTTCCTGACTGGCTGCATCACTGCCTGGTAAGGCAAAGCACTGCCCTCAACTGCAAAGCCCTGCAAAGGGTGGTGCAAACTGCCAGACACGGCATTGGAGGTGAGCTTCCCTCCCTCCAGGACATCTATACCAGGCGGTGTGTGAAAAAAGCTCAGAGGATCATCAGAGAATCCAACCACCCGAGCCATGGACTGCTCTTACTGCTACCATCAGGCAGGCAGTGTCACAGCATCAGGACTCACACCAGCAGAATTCATGACAGCTTCTTCCCCCAAGTTATTGGACTTTTCAACTCTTGATCTCTCACAATCAATATACATAAGCACTGCACTTTAATCTCACACTAGACTGTCAAAAATTATATTCTCTCTTAACAACACACTGGCAACAGGCTATCAACCGACAGCCTGTATGTCAATACAGCACAATACAACCTACCAATATATTTGAAATATACTATTTTTATTGTATACTTAGTATTCTATATTGTGTGTCTGTGTATTCTATATTGTGTGTACATTGTATTACATTGTGTTGTGTAAATCTGATGTTTATTGTAAATTGTTATTTGTCTCATTGTCATGAGTGCTATGTTGCTTGGAACTGCACCCAAGACTTTCACCCACTGTTGCACTTGTGTATATTGTTGAGTGGCAATAAAGTGATTTGATCTAATTTTGGGGTGTCTGTCAAAACTTTACTGTCACTTCTAATTTCTATCCAGCCTGATTGCATACAATTTCTGTGACAATGGCATACTTTTTGCAAATCAAAATTACATGCTTCATTACACATTTGGCTGCAGTTTCCCAGTGAAATGTTCAGTGAGGGGTGCCAAAAGCAACTGAAATGATGCTGTAATCAGAAATGGTTCTTCAGGTGAATATTAGATTATTTTAATGAGTAAAATGTACCTCCCTAAACTAAAACTGTTGCCTAAACCTAACCTAACAGGATCAGTACTTCCAACTCCTGCTCCAGCCCCAAGCAGAGAACCGACTGATTACCCATGAGTACCTTTTAGATACTATTCAGGGGGAGAAAGCATAGAGGAGAGACCGCTGTTAATTCCCACCTCACCCATCCACTGATTTGGGGGATTAATTGATTTGCCTGATTTAAGAATTTATTAAGGAAAATATGTGTGGCTTGGTCCTGTGAAATAATGTCTCAATGTGTGACGTGATGATATGGCAGGAGAGGTGGTGCCAGGGTGTCTACATCTGCTCTGTATCATAATGATGCAAGGGAGGGAGTCTTCGTCCTGAGGGAGTTCCCTGAGAGCAATTTCCCTCTAGAGATATCACGTGACAAGTCCCTCAAGCACACATTTGACCAAGTCAGTGTAATCGATGGTCAACAGCTCAGCCCTAACGTCACGCTCACATATCCATATTTTTCAGTTATTAAAGATCAGTTGTATCAAGTGATGCAGGATACTCAAACAAAAGAAAATACAACTCAGTTATTAGTACAGAAGAGCTGTCAGGAAACTCTTTTCCAGGCTGCTCACCATAATCCGTTGGCTGGCCATTTAGGACAGAAAAACAAATTCCCATTTTTTTGACCAGCCATTCACGGAGACGTTCGCAGGTGGTGTGCAGCGTGTTATTAATTTCAGTTGGTGAATCCCCCAAAAGCGCCATTATGCCCTCTACCGCTAATTGAGGTCACCTTCGAAAGAATTGGCATGGACCTCGTCTGGTAATTAGAGCGATCGGCACTTGGATAATGCTTTGAATTAGTCCTGGTGGATTATACAACACAATATCCAGAAGCAGTGCCCCTGCACAATCTCAGACCACCTCGGGGTGGGGGTTTGTAGCCACCCCTACCGCCATCCTGCGCACAAAAAAAGTTGGTCAGGAAGAATTAGAGGCAATGCTCGAGATGGGCATAATAAAAGAGTTGCACAGTGATTGTGCCAGTCCAGTGGTTCTGGTAACTTAAAGCGACAGGACGGTCAGATTCTGTGTGGACTATCGAAAAGTGAACGCAGTGTCCAAATTTGATGCATACCCAATGCTCCGGAGTGACAAATTGCTCGATCGGTTGAACGCGGCTCAATTTTATTTGACACTTGATTAAAAAGGTTTGTTGGCAGATCCCCTTAACTCCAATCTCCCGAGAAAAAAACGACTTTTTCCACACTGTTTGGATTACACCAATTTGTGACTCTTCTGTTCGGTTTGTTCGGGGCCCCTGCCATATTCCAGCATCTCATGGACAAAATTCTCAGACCGCATACAGCATATTCTGCTGCTTATTTGGAGAATATCATAATTTATTGTAATGATTGGTGGCGGAATATTCAACATCTGAGAGCAGTCTTAAGGTTGCTGCGATGGGCGGGGCTCACAGCCAACCCAAAGAAGTTGGCTGTGGGGCAGTGGTGGCTCAGTGGTTGAGGCTCAGGGTTACTGACCAGAAGGTCGGGGGTTCAAGCCCCAGCACCACCAAGATACCACTGTTGGGCCCTTGAACAAGGCACTTTACTCCAGGTTGCTCCAGGGGGATTGTCCCTGTAATAATTGCACTGTAAGTCGCTTTGGATAAAAGCGTCTGCCAAATGCATAAATGTAAATGTAAACATAAAGAAGTGTGCAGGTGGAACACAACACAACCCCAAATTAACAAAACTGCAGTGACCGTGGTCGGTCCAAGGTCAAAAAGGAGGTGAGACAGTTCCTGGGGCTGGCTGGCTATTACCAAAATTTTGTGTCTAGTTACTCTGACATCACAAGCCCACTGACCTATCTCACTAGAAAGGGGGCGAGCTGGTTTTGTACTTTAGCCGTAAACTCTCTCTGAGTGAAACTAAGTACACCTCCATTGATAAGGAGTGACTGGCAATCAAGTAGGCCATCCTCTCTCTCCACTACTACCAGCTGAGGCAGGCCTTCACCTTCTGTTCAGATCACGCAACACTCCAGTGGCTCCACCACATGAAGGATCACCAGTGTGTGGATCACCCGTTGGTACCTAGCACTTCATCCGTTAAAATTTTAGTTAGTCCACAGACCAGGGGCGCAGATGTAACAATTTACATCATAATGATTTTACATTCAACATAAAAATCCAAGTTTTATATTTCTGTATTTTATATCTTTTATCTCAGTCAGTTATCTCACAGACATCATAGTGGTTATTGACTTGGGCTGGTAATACAGGGGTCTTTGGTTTGAAGCTCAGAAGTGAAGTTCCATGAACTGGAGAGTTGACCAGTTTCTTTATCACCATTGTGCACCTAACTGGCTACAATTCTTATTTCAACAAACTAAAACACTAACCAGTGACACATGTTCGTATTTTCTCTTGCTTCCTTCTGAACCTGAAGGGGGTAATTACTAGATAGATGAGGATATTTCTGATGTACTTTCCTGTGGGAAAAGAGTACAAAAAACAGTTGACAGATGACAGAAAAATGACAGGAGGTTAAGCATACAATGTGCAACATCAAATGTGCAATATGTTGTGGTAATACATTATTGTACTTACTGATGGCTACCCACACTCTTTTAGTCTCTTTAGCTGGATAGAAATGCAGAGAATAAACAAACAAAGCTGTTTTGCGGTTTTGAATTCCAAATATTTGTATCAGCTCTGGGGACACAAGTGCGTAAACTGAAACATAGTCATACGTAATGATTGATTAATGTGTGGAAAGTGGGATTACTGAACACAGCAACACAGCAAGATTTTATTCAGTGTATTATATATACTTGTGAATTTAGCAGATTTATTATGGTGTTAAGAAATATTATACCATATCCAGGAAATCACAAAATCCCAATCATTTATAATAATCAGTTTTATGGGACAAAATTGGAGTGGAAAGCAAGCCAGGTTTTAAACATTTGCTTACAGTCAAACCTATTGCATAACAAACTAGCCCTGTTTAGGAAGTATTCTTTTGTATTATACACTTATCTTAAATCTTAATATTGCATTAATGCTAACACCATAAGAATCAAATGATCTATAGGAGCACTAAAGCTAAATGTGTTAGGTTTCAGTACTCATATTATGACTAAAATACTGTATATACTGTAACAACAGCAAAAGTAGCCCCTGATTGATGCATAATGTGTAGCAAACAAATCTACTTTGCTAGCTTTTTATAAAGGGGGTTTCTCCTGTTCCAAAAATTTTGCTAATATTTGAGGAGATAAAATGCCTCCATTTTCATAAACTGATCAGTTTGGATGCCAATCTCCTGCAAAATTTGGAAAGAATTGTTCCGATGTAACTTCAATATAAAATTGGCAAACAATCTTTTTGACTATTTAAAAATAAAAAAATAAAAACATTTTCTTTCCAGAGTATTTCTAGCGAATGTACAACAATGTGCCTATTTTGTCACTGTAAGGAAAGATGTGTGACTGTTCTTTAATCATGACAGGCAGCATAAATTAAAGGCAACATAACTTTTAATTTAATTTCAGGATGTTCACAAACAGGCAAACATATTTAATTGCAATAATACACTTCATACGCAATATGTGGTGATACAAGTTAATAAAAATGTCAGATAGATAAATAATCCTAGGGTGGTGTAGTTGTTTTTCAAAACACAATGGAATTATTTATTTTCTCCCATATTGAAATGACAATGAGTCAACATTTCTCATGTTCTTTAAATTGACAAATTATTGACATCCAACTTACTTAGAAACATGGCTACATTTACATCATAGTGGATCTTTGAAAACTTCCCAAACCTTTGATCGTTTAGTACAAGGAAATACTTGTGCAAAAACAATTCTAAGAACTTTTACATTTTCCCATAAACTTTAGCCTATCACTTCTTTAGCCTTGGTCACTTACTGAAATGTTTGTCTGTAAATGTTGTCAGCAGGTTCTCTGAAGGTAGAAACTGTGTGAAAATGGCACTTTATCACTACACCACAGTATGACGGCAGACTGTGTGAAAGATTTTTTCATGATCCTGTCTCTCTGTCAGTCTGGGTTTTGGTCTGAGAGGGCCGTGGCATTTTCCACCTATGTCTGTCTTTGTATGAGCAAAACACAACAGACAGAAGAGGGCGCGGCAGAGAATATAACAGAAGCCATGTGCTCTTCTGTCTGTTGTGTTTCCTGTCTGGAGAATTATGTCTGGTCCTGACTTCCTGTCTAGTTCGATTCCGGTCTGTGTCGAGACCTGGACATTCATACTCCTTGTATGTCTGTTATTGACGTGGGTGCATCGCACATATGTCATCTTGACTGAATGCACACACGTTGATAATCAATGTCTTTGTGTCTGTCCCGCTTTGCACCGTGCGCCTGGGTCGCGAGCTGTCTTCTTGTTTGTGCTGAAGTTCGGTCACTTTGGTATGGTGTCGGTGTGTGATAAAGTGCCATTTTCACACAGTTTTTCTTGTGTATCGGTCCCTCTATTTATATGTCTATTAAATCGTTTGACAGTTGTTTTATGGTTTGTATCTGCATTCAACAATGCTACACAACCACAATATGCCCTCTGTTTTATACCTGTTTAAAACAGCATATTACATTTGACATTGTGTGACCTGAAGCGTTAAGGGTTAAAGTTATTTCCTCATCCCCAATAATAGGACACAATATTTGTTCATTATCCTACTTTGTCTTATTCTGCTGACTTCTGACTGATCTTCGATATCAATTTTGTCTTACTGTGAATTAAGTCAAATTTTCCTCTTGAAAGAAGAATAACACAAAACCCACATAGGTTTAAAATTGTGCTCAGGCCAGCCTGCACTTAGAAAAACATGGTCAAGCTAGGCACCGCGCTGTTTTGCGGTACGCGTATACACTATGCATCATGATAAGAGATTGTAAGAACTGATTTCAAAAGCAACCTTCCAGTGAACATAATTTCAGATTAAGACAGTCTGTCTGTCAATAATGAATGAATGAAAAAATAAATAAACAAATAAAACAAAAATTAAAAAGAATATATATATATATATATATATATATATATATATATATATATATATATATATATAAGAAAACGCCTGCAAACTTAATAATAAATTAATCATAAAGAATGCCTTTCCAAAGAACGTTTGATTTTTAAGCATTAAAATGACAGACGGACATGGAGAAACTCCGTTTCCAAAGAACACTTACAATTCAGAATGGTAGAATGTCAGAGCAGTCTGATGTTGAATTTCAAAATGAAAGCCCTAAAAAATATCCTATACATGCTGTGTTTGTAAGTCAGATAGATATTTAAACGAAACTCTGTTTCTAAAGAACAATTTCACTTCAAAGTGATAGTACACCACAATAAGAGAGACTGGAGTTAAAGCCAATCATACAGGAAGCAATCCAAAACTAGATTACATTTCAAATAATTTTAACTGCCAGTAATCTGACACAGCTTTCTTTCCATTTGCATTTTCAGTCTTAAAAGAGCTGTGTGAAGGTGAACAGAGAAACAAACTCTCTGAATGATGTTTAGTTAAGGAGGAATGTGATGCCATACTACATAAAGTCCAGATCCACATTCGTCACGATCACATGCCTATAAAGTCTCAGTACATCACAGTATCTGTTTGAATTACAGAACACATAATGCTTTATTTTCATATTTTGTTTTGAAATGGGCAATTTGCTGTATAGGTCTTCTACTTATGTAAAGTTTTAACTCATATAAACTGTCCACTAATCCACGGTTTGGGCCAATATCCAGTGCCTTTGAAATCGCCATCTCAAAAAATTAAAAATCATATTGGCCAAAAAAAAAGAGTGTTTCTCTACAGTCAAGATTAGTTATGGTGAGATTTTGTTTATTTATTTTTTTGCAGGAATACAAAAAAACCTTAGTTGAGTCGATCCAAAACCATTACTAACACAGTTCATCGCCATTCTAACCACTAATTAGAAACATGTGTTTTGACCACAAAAGAGTAAAGATGGCTAGATGGCCTTTACCTCCCAGGGTGTGTGTAGGGGTATCTCAGAGCAGTTCTCTATGAGAATTCAAACCAGTTTTGAGGAAGCAAAACTGTTAATTGTATGAAGTGTTGTTTTTTTGTTGTTGTTGTTGTTGTCGTCGTCGTTGTTGTTTTCTGGAAATGCACCATTCGTGACTTAAAGCTAAATATTAGTTGATCGGTTAGTTAATTCTTATGACTTTTAACTTAATTTTTCTTTTCTTTTTTTTTTTTAATCAGAATGTTAGATATAGACAAGGCAATACTCATCTTCTGGAATAACCTGAGCTGAGAAGACGGCTCTTTTGTATACTGTATGTTGCACTATAGCGCCATTCAGTGGTCATTATTGGTAAGGCAACATGTTTAGGTCTGCAAAACAATCTATATTAAAATGTATTTATGCAATGTGTGTGTGTGTGTGTGTGTGTGTGTGTGTGTGTGTGTGTGTGTGTGTGTGTGTGTGTGTGTGTGTGTGTGTGTGTGTGTGTAGTCAAAGAAACTTTAAGTCAAATACAATTTTTTAAGTTTTTTAAGGGTTGGATATCTCTGTGTTCCAGTGGCCCTGTTTGCTCAAGTCCTCAGCTGAGTAGAGACCTCATCTGGAACATGAAATAGATAATGAAGTAACACTGATGTAATTAAGAGTAAGGTATCCCTCTGGCAGAGCTTGCCTGAATCTCAGGGGTGTTTAATCCTATTTTAGAGACAGTATGCTAATATCTTCACGGAATAAGTATGTGCCACAAAAAGAGCATCAAAACAGTAGATGACTTATGCCAGTATATACTTTCACAGTTGGATTAGAAAATAAGACATTCATCTTACTTTATCTGCATGTCTTATCATTAGCTTACATTGATTCTGAATGGTTGAACTGCAGGTATCCTATTTCTCTTAAGGGTAGACATATCACAGAGGGGCACACCAGCTAAGCCAGACCAAGAGTCCGCACCATTGGAGGGATAGCATTTTTGTGTCTGGAGGACAGAAAGTGGTCTCAGCATATTTTATGCCCAGGTGGAGTATGTTGCTTCCATGGCTCACAGTGACCAGGATGCATCTGCTACTATTCTAAAGGAGCAATGGGAAGGTCAGTGCCAGAATGACTCTTTGTCATTCTGCATTGTTGCAGAATCTGGTTGATGAAGCCACAAAACATGTCTGGGTAATGTTACATCTGGGATCTGTGCTGCATTAATATAAAAAGGCATAGAGGATGTAGTTCTTTATTATTACCTGGTAAAATGACCGTTAATGAACTACACGTAAACTATAAGTTAGAGATACCAGGTGAAAGAAAATATAATAAATAAGCCTTCTGTGTCCATCCATTTGCCTTTATGTGAGCTACAGAACATTTGCTGAATGAGGTACTCAATACAGAAATGATCATATGGATAAGACAGGATACTAAATAAAATAAAAGGTAAATATCATACACTAAGACAACAACATTGATGATTAAATTAATAGGTTTGTAAGATCAATGCCACATATAATTTAACTCTGTACAAACCCTCCCCTTCATTTCTCGCACTTTACTCTCTCTACATCCTTTCATGTACTTTGTGTCTCTATTGGTCAACTGTCTCTCCACCCAACCAATAGAGTCACTGTCTGATCTAGGGGCTTGGAAATGCTGGAGAGAGTTGTATTTTGTATTTTTTTTTTTCTCTAATGCTGTTCAGTTTTTTTCTGTGTCTTTAGTTTCAAAAGAGTGATTCCAAATAGCCAACATTGCAAACAATAAAGCTCAAAATGAGCATTTCATTTTAGTATAATTATGTAATTTATATTTGTATAGCGATTTTCGCAACATATGCTGTAACAGAAAATTATGCTGTAATGTCTGTAGTGTCTTTAAATCCTCATATAGTTTAAATAAAAAGCGTGATTAAAAATCATGCTCTAAAAAACTTTAGTCCCTCAGTCATCAAGCCAAAACCAAAAGTGCTTTATTTCAGTATAATTAAGACAAAGTGATATAGTGTTCAACAAGCACAAATGAAATTATATAAAGCACTTACATTACAATGTGCTGCAATTTAGGCAGTTTTGAGCATGGGTACCTTGTTAGGTTACCCTAATCATGGTTGCTAAGCACATGTCTTTTGAGTTCATTATTCTTCAAAGAGCACTTTTGTTATAATAAAACACATCCTAATACATATATGATATATATGAATACATATAATACATATGAAATTAATGCATTTTAATTTCATAAGAAAATTCCATTAAACTGAATTTAGTAATATTTAACAAAATAAAAATATATATTTACTGTATACATTATGTATCAGGCTATTAATTTAATTGTATTAGAGTGTATCCAGCCAAGTCAGTTTAAACCTTAAATGCATGGGTGTTTCACCAAACATTATTACATACTTGGATTTTTAGAGACTTGGCACATATATCTATCACTAATGTATCTACAAAATGCCCAGATGGTGTCAAAGTTTCTAAACATTTTAAAAACAATTAGAAAATAAAATAGAATATATTATTATAAGTTTTGATGTATTATTTGTCATATATCAAAGAGACAATGCAACAAATATAATGAACAGAAATTAATAGGATTCATTACTTTGACACTGAAATTTCATGAGACACAACTGGCTGTCAAACATATAATGAATGAGCTACATACAGTATAACACGTAAGGCGCACTTATGTATTTTCTCATGCCTTTTTACTTACATAATCTCAGTAGTACACCCAAATGACAATAGCCAAATCATACTGTTTATGTGTTACACTTGCTATAGTTTACTTCCAAGTTGCTTCTTCATCTAATAGCATTGTCAAATGTAAATCAAGTCAATCACTGACACGTCAGCGCCACCTTGAGTAAGAAATAGCATGTATAATATCCATGTGTGGACACACATGTGAAATACTGATAATTCACAATTGTCATACAGAAAATCTGTGTAATTTGTATGAATATAGTACTAATTTGTCTTGTTATAAACAAATAACTATATATCATGTGATAGTAAACTTATATAGATAAGAAATAATCATACAAATATTATTTATGGAAGTGCCAAACAAAAACGAAGTAGTATATTGGTAACGAAGCAGTAAAAAAAAAAAATGTTTTGCCTTTATTATTTTGCCTTTTTTATATATATATTCAGAAGAGAACGGTTGAGGAATACTAGGTGTGCATGGGCATAGCTTAAAAAAAAAATTATGAGGTACAGGGGTTGGAATGAGGTCCCGGTCACTGAAGTATAATGCTGATATAGTTCAAACTAGGCAGAAAGGCCAGGTGTGATCCACCTTTCATAAAACATTATCAGAGCAAACCCCGTTATATGACCAATGCAGGTGTATGTATCATTGTAATCATTCACCTGTTTAGTTACAATTTGGCTTGCAAAAACAAACAAACGGATGTGCTGTCATAGGGCAGGCTATAGGAAGGTGCAACGTCAGAACACTTGTCACTATCATTCTCAATTTAAAAACTGGCGCTATCGGCTCTTTAACGCTTGAAACGCCGGTATGTCTCGAGGCATCAAAATAAGACATTGTTTGTTGCCATTACCCACTTCGTGTCAACGCGAACTTAACTGGTAGGTCACTGCTTTAACTCTTCGAGAAATAGAAACGAATTTATAATGACTCATTATTGTTTAATTTGATTTTTAATAGCTATATTAAATTCCTTAACTTTTTATCAGCCGTTCCATGGGGGTGCGTGGCAAGGCAAAGATAGTGGCAAGTGCCAACGGGCATTACAACAGCCAGGGGCCATCTGCCAGCCTAGCGAACTAGCAGCAACCCCACCAGCTGCAGTCGCAAAACGCCCTTACAAAGCAGGACATGCAAGCAGCTTCTGACGTCTGCGGCCACACTGCGCTACAAAGCGTACCGAAGAGAGAGCGGAAACCATGAGAAACTACCCTTCAAAACAGCGTGATTCTGAAACCAATGCGTTTGACGGGGGCACCAGCGAGAACATTTCAGCCGATTTGTAATGCGCGATTAGTTTTGACGAATATTTACCCCACTGAAATAAATAAAGGACTCATGCAGGGGCAGTTCAATACCTCGACATGGCGGCAAGAAAAAGAGGAGAGCTTTTTACTATTTTGGAAACTAGCACTGACACAGAAACAATCGCGGTATCCGACAGCGAGGGCTCTCCGTTAAATCTCCCCGTCGACGTGAAGTGGTTCGAGATTCCTTTCAGAAAGTCCGAGTCGGACGTCGAAGACGAAGAACTGCAGGAGAACAAGGGGGGGACTGAGCTGGAGATCACAGCGGCAGCAGCAGAAGAAGAGACTGCGGACTCCGCCAGCTACATCGCGGGAGGCGGCTGCAATATTATTTTAGTCACTGGAAACGGGATCACGCACGAAGAGTATGAAGAGGACTCCTATTATGCGACTTCCAATAACTGCTCTGAAACATCTTCAACCGATTCGGATATCGATTTTTCAGATTTAGAAGAGGAGGAGCACACGGATTTATTTGGCACGTATGATGCCTTTCATGAAGAATGCACCTCTCCGGATTTCTGGGGAGAGCCTGACCAGGTCATATCAATTGAGCCATTCACCGCTGACAGTGGCCCTCAGCACTCGCTAGGGGATGATGCTGACACTTTAGACTATTTCCGGTTGCTCTTCCCAGATTCATTGTTTGAACACATGGTAGAACAAACAAACAACTACGCCCTCTATCGGCAAAGGAGAAGCGGTAGATCCGACACCCACTGGCACCCAACTGACATTAGAGAAATGAAGGCATATGTTGGTCTTAACATTCTAATGGGTATCAATCAGCTCCCAGATTTTGGCATGTACTGGGCAAGTGACATTTTCATAGGCAATGCTGGATTTAAAAAAACAATGACTGCCCGGCGTTTTGAAAAACTCAACCAAAATCTGCACTTGTGTGACCGCGAGTCCGAGCCTTCCAAAGGTGAGCTGGGCTACGATGGACTTTACAAAATTCGCCCTTTGCTGGATATGGTTGGAAATACCATTTGGGATGCCTATCTACCTAACCGTTGTTTGACTATTGATGAATGTGCTATTGTCACAAAGGGCCGCTTTTCCCCAACACAGTACATGCCTTCCAAGCCTTTGCGAAAGGGCCTTAAGGTGTGGATGCTTTGTGACTCTCGCTCAGGCTACTGCCACCGCACTCATATATATGTTGGGAAGCCTAGTGACGATCTGGCAGCTGCTGCTGTGGGCCACAAAGTAGTGGTGTCACTGGTGAGGGGGCTTGAGGGTAGGCACCACCATCTTTTCATGGACAGCTTCTTCATATCTGTGGCCCTGCTGCAGCATCTACTGCATCAAGGGCTCTATGCCTGTGGCCCAACCAACCCATGCCGCCGTGGCTATCCCGATGACCTCAAACCTCGCAATGTTGGAAAACTCGCAACGGGTGAGTTCTATCAGTGTCAACATGGCAACCTTGTGGCCACCGTCACGAGGGATGCCAAAATCGTTAGCTGCCTTTCATCCAACTCTGCACCTGGCATTGTGGGCATCGGGCCGGGCAAGCGAGAAGGAGATGCGAGTGATGGAGACTGTGCTGGTATAGCAGGGCTTGCGATAACACGTCCGCTCCCTCTGCTTTTATACCAGGAGAACATGATGGGTGTAGACCTATGTGACCAGCTAAGGGAGTGCTACCACGTTGGGAGGCCTTGCAAAAAATGGTGGCGCTACTTTTTGTGGTTTTATATTAACCTCTGCATCGTCAATGCCTATGTGGTTTTGCGTGAGAGTCGAGGAGGGTCACCACCAGCAGGCTTTAATGGTAAACAGTTTACACAACGTCATTTCCGTATTCGCCTGGCACAGCAGCTGATTGGTGACTATCAGGGGGCAAGGGGCATGGAACGAGCCGCCCGCAAACGGCATGCAGATTCACCCCTGGAGTATGGGCACTGCCTTGAGCGCATGTCAGAACGGTCACGTCGCTGTCGGAACTGCACAAACAAAGGCCTGAGACATGAGAGTGTTTTTGGCTGTAAGATCTGCAACGTGCACCTGTGTAGAGGAGGGTGCTTCAGTGAATTCCATAAATAGGCATTTTGTTTATTTGTGTATGCAGCATTAAAACAGTGGATTTCTTATCTAAAGGCAACCACTGCAAGTGCTGTACCAGTCATAGTAGTCTGATTTGAATAGTAATTGTATTGTAGTAGTTGCCATAGTAATGCACGATTTGCAAGTAATTAGACAATTATACATTTGCATTAGAGTAGATCTAATTGACTTTCATATTGCAAACAAAAGGCCTTGTCACTTTTATATGATGATAAACAAAAATGCATTTTATGGATTAATAAAACTTTTCAACACATACATTGACACCTGAAATGGCATATGTTTTCTGTGAAAAGTTATTAAATTTGTAAAGGAGAGAGCCGTCTTTCATTTCAAAAAGGTGTATTATACTACAAAATCAAAAAGCAAATTAATACAAAATGCAAATAAATGTTATGTAGGTTTTGCCTTTTCTCTTTAGAAGGCCTTTCATTTGCTTCATTGTTGTTTTAGATGGTGAAGAAGCATTTAAATTGCTGAAATTGGGTTACTTTGCAGAAAAATAGATAAATTGTTGCATTTTGAATGCACTTAGCCTGCTACAGAAAAAAACACATCTGGGATTTGAGTCTTAATCTAAGTAAAATTGATGTTTATGAGACATGTTTATGTAGGGTATAAAGATTACTTTAATAATGCTCAGTCCAAAGCTCTGTTTATATACACCTAGCACAAATATACTTTCATGGTTGGACTGGTCATGTAGCTTATTGTTAACCTAAAATGCATGTTAACACACATTTTTAAGGTGTCTGTTTTCCAACCCTCATGAAAATGTGTACATATTTTAGGAGTTGGCTATTTCGTATGATTTCGTTCATATAAATTTGTACGATTTCATCACGTGCAAATGCCCGGAAGCGCGAGTTCTGCGCACAAGCTGTTAAGGACATGCTTATTAATATTGTGGCCTTACCCAAACCCCTTATCTAAACCTAACCGATCAGTAGAGTGTGTGAACATGATAGGAACTGGTGTGTGTGGCAGAAGCAAGTAATCGTTGTGTATTAGATGGAAATGATGTCCAGCGACATCATTGGCTGTAGTGAAAGTTGTTCAATATCATATGAATTAGCCAATTTTAGAGAAGTCGTATGAATCCTTCCGATTTCGCCATGAGAGTGTGTAGCTTTTTTCTTTGCATTTATGTATTTATTTAAATAATCAGGAGTAATATTGAAATTGTTAGTGTCTTGTGATGTTTGTGAGCGATGTCAGGTCTACTGGGTTTTTTTAGGGAACTGAACAAATCTACATGATTTTTTACTTTCATTTTTGTAACACATTATGATAAAGGTTTTAAAACTACTTTGAGTAATTATTAATACAACATCAGCAAGCTAATTCACCAGCTCAGAATGTTGAAGTGCCATTGTTTGGTTGTTCCCCCAGCTTGTTTTGGTGAGTCACAGCGTTAGGCCTCTTGAGGTTTTGGTTTTTCTCAGATCCACAGCACTACTTCTCGCTCCAGCTCTCTGGCGAAGAGCGGGTTAGTCAACTGGATGCCCCTCCTCATCTAGGGGGAGTCCCGCGGGGAGTTACCATGGCAACACCAACATGCGAAGACAGTGAGTTGCCAGCAGGCTCAAATAGTTGTCATGGGTACTTGCCGGCTGGGAGATAGCTCAAACCACACCCCATTGAGCTGCGTTCCAAAAACTGTCCACGTTTGAATGTGAAGGGGGGCAGTAGCAGAAGCAACAGCCGGGTTTGGTGTTTGGTTTGTTTAATCCAACAAATAGCAGTTAAATTTGTGTATATTTAAATGGCATTGAAAGCAAAACTATTTAAATGAGATAGGCCTATGTGGAGCTTATAACTTTATTAAATACTGTATATTATACAGTACATAGTGAAAAATAATTTGAGCCTGAAACATTGAGCATGAAACTTCAGTCAGTTTATATGGGGTCACAATTTATGTAAATAAATCTGGTTCACTTCAGTTTTCTGTTTGTGTACAGTGGAGTCAAAAAGTCTGAGACCACTAGTGAAAATGTTTTTTTTATTTTGCGTTTTTTTTCTATTCAGAATTTTGTCTGTCCCTCTTTTTCTTTAATGACAGCATGCATTAGTGATGGCACGGACTGTACAAGTATGTGCAAAACCTGATGATCCATGTTCTCCAGCATGATGCGAGAATGTTTCAAAGAGCATATCATGTGCTTCAGTGGAAGCAAGGAAATCTGACCTTTTGGGGGAAGCATGGTCAATGTTGATTAGTGACCTAGAAATAGTGAAGAATCTTTATACTCCATATAACTTTTCTTTGTTTGTGTTTTCAAAATCCTAAAACTTAGTTTATTTCCTGGTTTTAATGAAAAAATCCCAATGTGGTATCAGACTTTTAGAGCCCACTGTAAATGGACACAACCCCAATTTACAGTTGTGCATGAAATATTTGCAAACATGCAGAGCAGTATGCAGTGTCCTATTTTGTTGCCAATATTTGTGTATTTAATGGAAATAAACTTGGCATCAAAATCTATGCATTATCTTTGGGAAAGAAAAACAAGCATGCAATTCTACTGTTTAGTAAATTTGTTAAGGAGACTACACAGTTGTTAATCACGATGAACAACGTGTTGTTACTTCTACATGGGAGCAAATTAGGTATCAAATTAAATGCAAACTAAGGGCCAGGTAATCCGTGTAGAAGAGTATTAAGACAACAATTAACTTATTGATTGTCACAGATATCAAGAGTTGATATGAGCTTGGGCAAACATTGCAACTAGTGATAAAAAAAAAGAAAAACATTAGCAAACATGATGTGTGAAAAAAATTATTACATGAGATAGTAAATGAACCGAACATGTTGATCACATGATTAAAGGAATGCTATAAATTTATGTGAGGAATGATCAATAACATTTCAAAGCCCAGTGAAACCAAGCAAACAGCTCTGAAACAAGTAAGATGTCTAATAACTAGCTATTCTTTTATATTTTATTTCAAATACAGGCTAAATATGAATAATACAGAATCTGACATGTCAATCAATTATGAAATGAAAAAAACACTGTTAATGGAAATGGAACAAATGGTTTAAAAATTAAAAGTTAAAAATGACTTTTCCTGATTTTCAAACAAATCTCGTAATGATGGACAGTGAGGTGGGAGAAATCATGTAAAAATAGCTGTACTATCCGGTGCTTGGTCCAATTCCAAACACTGATGTTCATACTAAGACACAATCATTCTGGTTTGATGGAAATGGAAGTTTAATCTCTGAGTTTGTACAGCCAACCACATCTGCAATAAAGAGAAATAATCACAAGAAGTTCTTGTTTTTTTCTTGAGATTGACACCATTTTGTTGTGTTTACATGTATGCTCCTGCAGGGGGAGTCCTTCCTCAATGTGTTGCTTTCTTCAGTGGTAAAGCAAAAAGAATGTAGCCTAATGTAGTAATTAGCAATGTTCTAAATATTTAAACTGATAAAATGCATTTCCCTATAGGCAATAAAACAATAAAAAGATAATTTCCTTCTATCTATGTCATCTTGTATGGTTGCATACATATTGTGAGAACGAATGAGAGAAGAGTCAAAATTATGATGCATTATGTATAAATCATGCCACAGATGCTTAACTAATGTATTTAATATTCCTTTAACTTATGCATAAGGTCTGTTGATTAATGAGTAAATCCATGACTGTTTTTATACAGCATAATCATATGTTCAAGACATAATTCATGGGAAATAATGCACCAAAATTTCTAGTTAGTTGTTAGTCCTATCATACCTTGCTCTAGTTTTACAATCCTTGAAATAATTAGGAAAGATCATTTTGATTTTAGTGCTATGACTCATAAGTGATTGTGTTGCACCTCACATGTAATTTCAAACAAATGTAATAGGACTGAGGCTACGTCTACATTAATCCGGATACATTTGAACATGGCGTTTTCGTTTCAAAATGGTCTCTGTCCACACTAATGTTTTCAAGCGCTTTCCAAAAGTTGCTCGGCCACACTGAAACGTATAAAAATGCTTCATGTTAAAAAAATAAAATCATGTCACTGCGCATGCGGAAAATCCCAACTGCATGTACGGTCTGAAACGCAATTGTCCTCGTGTTCTGTTGCCGGACACCTATTCCGAGTAATCTTCCCTTCGCCTTTGAAGGAATGCAATGTGAAGGTTGTACAAAGTGACATTTAATTTTTAACAACGAGTATCAGGCACAACAGCACCGCTATCACATGACTAAAAACACGTCATAGTTTTTCAAAGCTTCAGTTTTCACAGTCCACACTACAACGCGAAAATTGTGTTCCCTATCGAGAGGTCTCTCCTATTGCGTAAGTAGCTTATGCTATGGGAAAAACGACTCGGTTACTAACGTAACCTCGGTTCCCTGAGAGAGGAAACGACTATTGCGTAAGTAGCTTACGCTATGGGAAAACTCCGTTTCTCGAGAAATATTGAAGTCTTTATGTAAAACGCATTGCAGCTGCACAGCAGACAGTGATGAGCGAAGCAGCTCGGTCATTGGCTGTGTTGCGGCAACTGCTCGAACCAATGACGGGGCGATTTAGAACTGGGGGCGCGCCCCGCTTTCACACGCTCATAGCCTGCTGAAATTAGCATATGAGGGCTATATAATGAGCATCCCGTCATTCCGGTTCTTTAGGTTCAATCGACTGAAGCGACTGACCAAGCACAGGCACGGCAGCTTACGCAATAGTCGTTCCCTCTCTCAGGGAACCGAGGTTACGTTAGTAACCGAGTCGTTCCTTATCGAGAGGTCTCTCCTATTGCGTAAGTAGCTTACGCTATGGGAACCCCATGTAAACGCCGTGCGTGCTGACTTCAGCTGTATAAAGCCAGAGGCGGGTGCCTGAGCCTTAAAGCAAAGTGATGTTCCACAAGCCGGCCAGAGGCTGAGCTATTTAGTGGGGTATGACAGGGCGCCCTTACCTACAAGGTGGGGTGCTCCTTGTACAAACACAAATACGTATCTTATGTACTGAGTTTTTTGTGTACTGGTACGCATAATAAACCCTCTAAGCCGGTCAGAGATGGACCTTATAAGGGAGGAGATAATGCCCAGCATGTACATACTCCAGTTCATTCCACAGTCAGACTGATAGAATGTTGGAATGTAGTGAGGGACCTGTAGGTTATAAAACCTGATAAATGTCGAAGGCGAGGCCCAGCCTGCCGCCGCACAAATATCTTCAATAGGTATCCCACTCGACCATGCCCACGAGGAGGCCATGCTCCTCGTAGAGTGAGCTCTGACGCCTAAGGGGCATTGAAGGCCCTTGGCTTCATAAGCTAGCGCTATAGCATCCACTATCCAGCGCGATATTCGTTGCTTTGAGACAGCGAGACCCTTAGTTCGGCCGCCAAAGCATACGAATAATTGTTCCATCTGTCTGAACAGGGCAGAGCGTTCCAAATATACTCTGAGCGCCCTGACCGGGCAGAGTAAATTCTACGTCGCCTCGTCTGCTGAAGACGATAAGCTGCCAGAGATATCACCTGTGCTCTGAAGGGTGTAGAGAGCACCTTAGGAATGTACCCGTGCTTTGGCCTAAGGACAACTCTGCAGTCGTTAGGTCCAAATTCCAGGCAAGCAGCGCTTGATGACAGCGCGTGCAGGTCAGCCCACTCTTTTAACTGAAGCGAAGTGCCAGCAAGAGCGTGGTTTTGAGCGAGCTGCTTGAGGTGCACGGTTCGGAGAGGTTCGAGCGGGCACCTTTGAGTGCGTCCAGGACCGTGGCCAGGTCCCAGATCGGCACCGAAGGTGGGCGAGGAGGGTTCATCCTCCTAAGCCTCTTAGGAAACGAACGATCAGATCGTTTTTTTCCTAATGAATGTCCTTTATCAGGATTGTGTGACGCCGCTATGGCAGCCACATAGACTTTGAGCGTGGAGGGTGTGCGGCCCGCCTCCAGCAGCTCCTGCAAAAAGGCGAGTACACTCGGTATCTCGCACGTTTTGGGTTTTAAGCTCTTGGTATCACACCAGTCACTGAACACTTTCCACTTTTAGGCATACAAGCGCCTCGTAGAGGGGGCTCGTGCCTCAGCAATGGTTTTCAGAACTCCACTGGGGAGGTTCTCGGGAACCCGTTGAGGGGCCATGCATGGAGGGCCCACAGATCGGGGCGGGGATGAAGAATCATCCCGCTGGCCTGTCCAAGGAGGTCTTGCCTCAGCGGAATCGGCCATGGGGCAGATTGCATCATCTATACCAGCTCTGGAAAACATGTCTGGTTTTTCCAGATTGGGGCTACCAGGAGCACTGCACATTTCACCTCCCTGATCCGACTGATGACCTGAGGCAGCATCGTGATCGGGGGAAAAGCATACAAGGGGCGGCTCGGCCAGATTTGGGAGAGCGCATCTGTGCTTTTTGAGAAGAAGAGAGGGCAGTGCGCGTTTTCCTTGGAGGCGAAGAGGTCGACCTCTGCCTCGCCAAAGGTTCGCCATAACCACTGAACCGTCCGAGGGTGGAGAGACCATTCTCCTGGGAGAACTTTGTCTCTGGATCGCATGTCCGCTCCTTGGTTCAGGACGCCTGGCACGTGCGCTGCTCTTAGCGAGCGCAGGTGGTGTTGTGACCATAGGATGAGCTCCCTGGCCATAGAGTGCAGGGAGCTCGACCTGAGTCCACCTTGGCGATTTATATACGAAACTACCGTCATGTTGTCCGTTCGGACCAGGACGTGTTCGTTTTGCAGGTACGGAAGCAGGGCTCTGAGAGCCAAGGCGACCGCTTTCATTTCCAGACAGTTTATGTGTAGGCGCTTTTCCGGGTTTGACCAAAAACCGGAAACAGGCCTGCCCTCGTAAAGGGCCCCCCATCCTATTTTGGAGGCATCTGTCGTTATCATTTTTCTCCGCGTATTCACACCCAGACTCATGCCGGTTTGATACCATTTTATGGCTTTCCAGGGCGTCAGGGCTTTTATACAGCCGTGATTCGCTCTGATCAAAAAGTGGCCTGAGCGCCACGCGTGAGTGGGGACGTGGCTCTTGAGCCAGCGCTGGAGAGGACGCATGTGCAACAATCCTAGCTGGAGTACAGCTGATGCCGAGGCCATGAGACCGAGCATTCTTTGAAATCGTTTGACGGGGGCGTGCGCACCCGTTCTGAACGATGTTGCAAGGCGTCGAATAGAGAGCGCGCGCTCTGATCTGCACTGAGTCTAGCACTATTCCCAGAAAAGAAATATTCTGGCTGGGGGATAGCACGCTCTTTGCAAAATTTATTCTCAGACCCAGGCATTGTAAATGGCTGATAGTCTAAGATCTGTGTGTCATTAACTGAACCTCTGATTGTGCTATGATTAGCCAATCGTCGAGGTAATTCAGTATCCGCACTCCCCGCTGTCTCAGGGGGGAAAGTGCTGCATCCATACATTTCGTGAATGTACGGGGGGCCAATGATAGGCCGAATGGTAGTACTGTGTACTGGTATGACTGTCCCTCGAAAGCGAATCTCAGAAAAGGCCTGTGATGAGGCGCTATCGGGATGTGAAAGTAAGCGTCTTTCAAATCCACTGATAGAAACCAACCCCCGGGGTGAACTTGCGCGAGGATATGTTTGGTTGTTAACATTCTGAACGAGCGAATCATTAACGCTTTGTTCAGATGTCTGAGATCCAGGATGGGGCGAAGGCCACCGTCCTTTTTCGGGACTAGAAAATAGCGGCTGTAGAAACCCGCCTCGCTCAAAGAGGGAGGAACAGTTTCTATAGCGCCCTTCTCTATCAGTTTGAGCACCTCGGTGCGTAGAACATGTGACACATCTTTCCTCACTTTCGTCTCGACCACCGCTGAAAAGCGGGGTGGTCTCTGAGCGAATTGAAGTGAGTATCCGTGTTTTATTATGTTCAAAACCCATTTCGGCATGTCAGGGATTTTTTCCCAGGCTTCTGCTCGCACAGATATGGGCTGAATGCCGGCTGGGGGTGTGTCGCAGTGACGTATGGGCCCCGCCGGCAAATCGCTTTGTGCTAACACAGAATCTACGGCTCTCAGAGGCGCAGGTGTGCGCTGAGCAGCTGTATTGAATGCCGAGTGCAGAGGTGCGTGTGAGAGTACAGGCACATGCGCTATTTCCAAAATGCTGACAGCATGAGTGCTTGAAACTGTATGAACAGTGTTTTGAAGTGGGGGTGCATTCATCATTATGGGCACGCGCGCCACGTTCATAAAGCTTTCCGCATTTAGCGGGGAGTTTCTTAGCTCGCGCATTACATCTGTGATGTTTGCGGCATAGCTGTTTGAAACTGTGTGGGTAGCTGTGTGTAGGGGTGCGTGCAATACAGCAGGCACACGCGCTACACTTATAGCACTTCCCGTTTTCACTGGGGAAGTGTTTATAACTGTGGGAACAGTGCTTGTGTGCACGGCACTTGCGGGGCAGTGGTGGCTCAGTGGTTGAGACTCAGGGTTACTGACGAGAAGGTCGGGGGTTCAAGCCCCAGCACCACCAAGATGCCACTGTTGGGCCCTTGAGCAAGGCACTTTACTCCAGGTTGCTCCAGGGGGATTGTCCCTGTAATAAGTGCACTGTAAGTCGCTTTGGATAAAAGCATCTGCCAAATGCATAAATGTAAAATGTAAATGTGTAGCGGTGCATACATGACAATAGGCACACGATCTACATGTTTGAGACATCCAGCCTGAGCTGGGGAGGTGTTTGGCACTGTTTGGACAGTATTGATATGTGGGAATGCGCACTTTAGTGTGGACATGCGAACCCCTAGTGACACAGGCAGAAAATGACTCTTTTGGTGATTTCTGTGTTGCCGTAAAAACGGCGTTTGATTGCAGGTGAGCGAGTTTTATGACTGGCCCATTGACTGCTGTATAGACATTTCCAGCCGCCTGTAAGGGGACTGGGTAATGTTTTGAATGTTTGAGAGGAAGCAGTCTGGCATCTGCGAGACACGTACTTCCTCTTTTTCTTCCTGCTGCTAGGAAGATTTACGAGGCTCCGTATTCAGGGTGATTCTGGGTCGAGGGCCTCGTTGCTCCTGCGGCTTTCTTCGGCCAGCGGAACGCGAGCGCCGTCGAGCGTCCTTCTCCGGTCTGCTCTTCGGCTGGGAGACGGGTGGCTCTGCCCTGGCTCGCTGCTGCTGCTGGGGCGGTTTTTGAGATGAGCTGGAGCCTTAGGCAGGAAGTGATGCATAGCTTGCGAATCTTTCCGTGCCGCAGTGAAGCGCTCCGTGAAATCTCTCACCGTAGGTCCGAACAGGTCGCTCGGAGTGACAGGTGCGTCAAGGAAGGGTGCTTTATCCGCGTCCTTCATCTCCGTTAGTGCTAGCCACAGATGGCGCTCAAGGACGATCAAGTTAGCCATGGCCCGGCCAATGGATTGGGCGGTGGCCTTTGTGGCTCGCAGAGCTACGTCCGTAGCACTGCGCAGGTCCTTAAAAGCATCAGGTTCAGGTCCAGACTCGTCCATAGAGCGGAGAAGTTTGGCTTGAAACACTTGTAGAACCGCCATCAAATGCAGATCAAGTGCGTCGAGAGAGGCTGTCATCCTTTCCATCGTCGTCCCCTGATGCGCCGAACGAGACGAGACCCACCGCTTCGTTGGAGGGGTGCAGGTCCACTCCCGTGAAATGGACCGGCTGCGGGGAGACATCTGGTAGCGGCGATGCACGCGGGGACTGAGCCGGCGTGACATCACCGAAGTCGGGGTGCTCTGGCAGCCTCTGTGAGCAGCGCTTTTTCTTGCGCGGCTCGAACAGAGTTGGCAGCACAGGGGCAGCCGGCTTGCTTGCGGTGAAAACGGCAAAGCGAGCGCGCAGCTCGGCGAGGCCCAAGGAGTCGCATTCAGGGCATCCGCCCTGAATGAGTGCAGCTTCTGCATGGTCCAGACCCAGGCAGCGAGTGCAGAGGACGTGCCGATCTCCGTCGTGAAGAGGGCCTCTGCACGAGGCGCAGGCTGAAGGCATTTGAAACAACGCCTTGGAAAATGACTCTTTTAATTCTAAAAAGCATCGCGTGGGCGAACGCTTGCAGAAGAAAAAGGATATGCGATGCGCGCCGGATGGCGTAGCAGAAGGCTTCGAAGGCGGCTGAAGGTGCCGGCGTCCTCTCAGCAGTCCCGCTGTAAGTGTGTCAACGGCGGCGAAAGACTCCAACAATCAGGAGGATCCAGCGAAGAAGGTCTTCGCTGAAGGAGATTAAATCTAAAGAACGAATGACGGGATGCTCATTATATAGCCCTCATATGCTAATTTCAGCAGGCTATGAGCGCGTAGCGGGCGCCCCATTGGTGGCGCGTTCTAAATCGCCCGTCATTGGTTCGAGCAGTTGCGCAGCACAGCCAATGACCGAGCTGCTTCAGCTCATCACTGTCTGCTGTGCAGCTGCAATGCGTTTTACATAAAGACTTCAATATTTCTCGAGAAATGGAGTTTTCCCATAAGCGTAAGCTACTTACACAATAGGAGAGACCTCTCGATAAGGGAAACTCCGTTTCGAGAAATATTGAAGTCTTTATGTAAAACGCATTGCAGCTGCACAGCAGACAGTAATGAGCGAGGCAGCTCGGTCATTGGCTGTGCTGCGCAACTGCTCTAACCAATGACGGGCGACTCTGAACGCAGCGACCAATGGGCGCCGCTGCGTTAGCGCTCAGAGCCGCCGAAATTAGCATAGCCAGGCTATATAATGGGCACCCCGTCATACGAGTTCCTTTAGATTTAATCTCCTTCAGCGAAGACCTCCTCTTCGCTGGATCCTCCGGATTGTTGTAGTCTTTCGCCTGCCGTTGACAAGCCTACAGCAGGACTGCTAAGAGGACGCCGCGCCTTCAGCCGCCTCAGCTTCTGCTACGCCATCCGGCGCGATCACTATATCCTTTTACTAAGCTACTTTGCAAGTGTTCGCCTTTGCGACACTTTTTGTGTTTAGTAAAGAGCAAATTCGAGGCGTTGTTCCAAATGCCTTCGACCTGCGCCTCGTGCAGAGGCCTTCTTCCTGACAGGGACCATCACATTATCTGCACTCGCTGCCTGGGACCTGACCACGCAGAAGCTGCTTTCACTCGAGGCGGATGCCCGAATGTGACTCCCTGGGCCTCAACGAGCCGGCCGCTGCCGCCTTCGCCGCGAACGAGCCTGCTACCACCGTGCTGCCGTCCCCTCTGTTCGAGCCGCGCAAGAAAAAAGCGCCGCTCACGGAGGCCGCCAGAGCACGCGGAATTCAGTGACGTCACGCCGGGCCAGTCCCCGCGTGCTTCACCACCACCCGAGAACTCCCTGCCGCCAGTCCAATTCACGCAGACGGACCAGCACCCCTCCAACAGAGTGGTGGGTCTCATCTCGTTCGGCGCGCCAGGGGACGATGGTGAAAAGGATGACAGCCTTTCCAATTGGCGCTGCATCCGACGACTGGCCGGGCTCGGCCTTCGACCCCGCGCTGTCGACATTAGCGGACACGAGCACGGGCACCAGCACGGTAAGAGAGTTCGCTCAACGCATCACTGCAGCGAGCAAAACGTGTAAAACATTACCCAGTCTCCTTACAGGTGGCTGGAAATGTCTGTACAGCAGTCAATGGGCCAGTCACAGAACTCACCTGCAATCAAATGCCGTTTTAACGGCAACACACAGAAATCACAAGAGTCATTTTCTGCCTGTGTCACTAAGGGGTCACGTGTCCACACTAAAGCGCGCACTCCCACATATCAATACTGTCCAAACAGTGCCGAATACTTTCCCAGCTCGAGCTGGACGCCCCATAAATGTAGATCGTGTGCCTATTGTCATGTATGCACCACTACACACAAGCACTGTTCCCACAGTTATAAACACTTCCAAGTAAAAGCGGGAAATACTATAAATGTAGCGTGCGTGCCTGCTGTCCTGCACGCACCCCTACACAAAAACACTGTATGCATGGCCAAAAACCCAGCCGCTAGCGGGAGGCTTTATGAAAGTGGCGCGCGTGCCTACCACAGTAGATGCACCCCCACCCATAAGCGCTGCCCATACAGTTCCAAACAGATCTCTGGCTCTCGCTGCGAGCATCACAGATGCGACGCGTGAGCCAAGAAACTCCCCGCTAAGAGCGGGAAGCTTTATGGAAGTGGCGCGCGTGCCTATATTACAATGTATGCACCCCCACCCGTAAACACTGTCGTTTCAAACATTTCTCCGGCTCTTTCTGCGAGCATTACGGAGATAGCGCGCGTGCCTGTAATCTCACACGCACCCCTACACTCAACAAAGCTCAGCGCGCGCCCGCGCCTCTGAGAGCTGTAAGCTCAGTGTTAGCACATTTTCTGCCTGTGTCACTAAGGGGTCACGTGTCCACACTAAAGTGTGCACTCCCACAGTTACAAACACTGTATGCATGACCAAAAACACCCCGCCGCGAGCGGGAGGCTTTATGTAAGTGGCGCGCGTGCCTACTACAGTATATGCACCCCCACCCATAAGCGCTGCCCATACAGTTTCAAACAATTCTCTGGCTCATGTCGCGAGCATCACAGATGTGACGCGCGAGCCAAGAAACTCCCCGCTAAAGGTGCGTACACACTGCCAGCGACTTTATCGCTGCAGGTCGCCAGTGGCTGGCGGTGAAGTCGCTAGTGGGTGTTCCCACTACTGGTTGCCTAGTAACGTTTATAAATTACATTCACGGATGCCATTCCATTGCTGTTGACAGCGAATCTCTTTTCTTGCCACTAAAAACAAACATTTTGGAGGGAAAAATGCAAATGCCGGTCTGTCTGGGTCCACAAAATCCCCGCGATCTCAGATACACCTTTCCACGCAGTATTTTTCTTAAAAATGTCCTTTTACGTGGGAAGAGACATATCATAGAGCAGTGGAAAATGTCTAACAGCAAGAATTAGCCTTTCATCCATCTTTCCGTTACTGCAGGAGCTGAGAGAGAGAGAGAGAAGGATCACGTGAGCTCTCTCGTCGTCTCTCCTATTGGCTGTCGCTTCCGTTAGTCGCTCCAAAGTTGAACTTTTCTCAACTTTGTCGCGTCGCAGGACACGCCCACATCTAGCGCCAACGGTCGCGACAGCTCGTGTCGCCGGAAGTCGCTGTGCTCGCATTGAAAATTAATGGTATTGAGTCGCTGTCGCGCGCAATGTCGCTGGCAGTGTGTACGCACCTTAAGAGCGGGAAGCTTTATGAAAGTGGCGCGCGTGCCTATTACAATGTATGCACCCCCACCTGTAAACACTGTCTATACAGTTTCAAACATTTCTCCGACTGCGAGCATTACGGAGATAGCGCGCGTGCCTGTAATCTCACACGCACCCTTGCACTCGCCACTCAACACAGTGCTGTAAACTCAGTGTTAGCACATTTTCTGCCTGTGTTACTAAGGGGTCACGTGTCCACACTAAAGTGCGCATTCCCACAGTTACAAACACTGTATGCATGGCCAAAAACACTCCGCCGCGAGCGGGAGGCTTTATGAAAGTGGCGCGCGTGCCTACTACAGTAGATGCACCCCCACCCATAAGCACTGCACATACAGTTTCAAACAGTTCTCTGTCTCATGCCGCAAGCATCACAGATGCGACGCGCGAGCCAAGAAACTCCCCGCTAAGAGCGGGAAGCTTTATGAAAGTGGCGCGTGTGCCTATTACAATGTATGCACCCCCACCTGTAAACACTGTCTATACAGTTTCAAACATTTCTCCAGCTCACGATGCGGGCATTACGGAGATAGCGTGCGTGCCTGTAAGCTCACACGCACCCCTGCACTCGGCACTCAACACGGCTGCTCAGCGCGCACCTGCGCCTCTGGGAGCTGTAAACTCAGTGTTAGCACAAGGCAATTTGCCGGTGGGGCCCATACGCCACTGCGACACACCCCAGCCAACATTCAGCCCATATCTGTGCGAGCAAAAGCCTGGGAAAAAATCCCCGACATGCCAAAATGGGTTTTGAACTTAATAAAACACGGTTACTCACTTCAATTCGCTCGCAGACCACCCCGCTTTTCAGCGGTGGTCGAGACGAAAGTGAGGAAAGATGTGTTACATGTTCTATGCACCGAGGTGCTCGAACTGATAGAGAAGGGCGCTATAGAAACTGTTCCTCCCTCTATGAGCGAGGCGGGTTTTTACAGCCGCTATTTTCTCATCCCGAAAAAGGATGGTGGCCTCCGCCTCATCCTAGATCTCAGACAACTGAACAAAGCTTTTATGATTCGCTTGTTCAGAATGTTAACAACCAAACATCCTCGCGCAAGTTCGCCCCGGGGGTTGGTTTCTATCAGTGGATTTGAAAGACACTTACTTTCACATTCCGATAGCGCCTCATCACAGGCCTTTTCTGAGATTCGCTTTCGAGGGACAGTCATACCAGTACACAGTACTACCATTCGGCCTATCATTGGCCCCCATACATTCACGTAAATGTATGGACGCGGCACTTTCCCCCCTGAGACAGCGTGGAGTGCGAATACTGAATTACCTCGACGATTGGCTAATCATAGCACAATCAGAGGGTCAGTTAATGACGCACAGATCTTGGATTATCAGCCATCTAGAATGCCTGGGTCTGAGAATCAATTTTGCAAAGAGCGTGCTATCCCCCAGCCAGAATATCTCTTCTGGGAATAGTGCTAGACTCAGTGCAGATGACAGCGCGCCTCTCATCAGAGCGTGCGCTCTCTATTCGACGCCTTGAAACATCATTCAGAAAGGGCGCGCACGCCCCCGTCAAACGATTTCAAAGAATGCTCGGTCTCATGGCCTCGGCATCAGCTGTACTCAAGCTAGGATTGTTGCACATGCGTCCTCTCCAGCGCTGGCTCAAGAGCCGTGTCCCCACTCACGCGTGGCGCTCAGGCCACTTTTTGATCAGAGTAAATCACGGCTGTATAAAAGCCCTGACGCCCTGGAAAGCCATCAACTGGTATCAAACCGGCGTGAGTCTGGGCGTGAACACGCGGAGAAAAACGATCACGACAGATGCCTCCAAAATAGGATGGGGGGCCCTTTACGAGGGCAGGCCTGTCTCCGGCTTTTGGTCAAACCCAGAAAAGTGCCTGCATATAAACTGTCTGGAAATGAAGGCGGTCGCCTTGGCTCTCAGAGCCCTGCTTCCGTACCTGAAAAACGAACACGTCCTGGTCCGAACGGACAACATGACGGTAGTTTCGTATATAAATCGCCAGGGTGGACTTAGGTTGAGCTCCCTGCACTCTGTGGAGGGCCCTCCATGCATGGCCCCTCAACGGGTTCCCGAGAACCTCCCCAGTGGAGTTTTGAGAACCATCACTGAGGCGCGAGCACCCTCTACGAGGCTTTATATGCCCAAAAGTGGAAAGTGTTCAGTGACTGGTGTGATACCAAGAGCTTGAACCCCAAATCGTGTGAGATACCAAGAGTACTCGCCTTTTGCAAGAGCTGCTGGAGGTGGGTCGCACACCCTCCACGCTCAAAGTCTATGTGGCTGCTATAGCGGCCGCGACAATCCTGATAAAGGACATTCATTAGGGAAAAACGATCTAATCATTCGTTTCCTAAGAGGCGTTAGGAGGATGAACCCTCCTCGCCCCCTCGGTGCCGATCTGGGACCTGGCCACGGTCCTGGACGCACTCAAGAGTGCCACGTTAGAACCTCTCTGAACCGTGCACCTTAAACAGCAAAACTGCGCTTGCTGGCGCCGCTTCAGTCAAGAGAGTGGGCTGACCTGCACGCGCTGTCATCAACGCTGCTTGCCTGGAATTTGGACCTAACGACTGCAGAGTTGTCCTTAGGCCAAAGCACGGGTATATTCCTAAAGTGCTCTCCACACCCTTCAGAGCACAGGTGATATATCTGGCAACGCTTATCGTCCCCAGCGGATCTAAAGCGACGCTTAATTTACTCTGCTCCGCCAGGGCTCAGAGTATATTTGGAACGCTCTGCCCTGTTCAGACAGACGGAACAATTATTCATATGCTTTGGCGGCCGCGACTAAAGGTCTCGCAGTCTCAAAGCAAAGAATATCGCGCTGGATAGTGGATGCTATAGCTTAGCTTATGAAGCCAAGAGCCTTCAATGCCCCTTAGGTGTCAGAGCTAACTCTACGAGGAGCATGGCCTCCTCGTGGGCTTGGTCGAGTGGGATACCCATGTAAGATATTTATGCGGCGCGGCTGGGCCTCAGCTTCGACATTTATCAGGTTTTATAACCTACAGGTCCCCTCATTGCATTCCAACATTCTATCAGCCTGACTGTAGAATGGACTGGAGTATGTATATGCTGAGCATTATCTCCTCCCTTATAAGGTCCGTCTCTGACCGACTCAGAGGATTTTTTTATGCATGCCAGTACATAGAAAAATGCATTCCAACATTCTATCAGCCTGACTGTAGAATGGACTGGAGTATGTATATGCTGAGCATTATCTCCTCCCTTACAAGGTCCGTCTCTGACTGACTTAAAGGATTTATTATATATATCAGCACATAGAAAACTCAGTACATAAGATATGTGCTTGTGTTTGTACTATGAGCGCCCCACCATGGACCACCTTGGAAGGGCGCTCTATACTATCCCATTATGTAGCTCGCCGTTGGCCGGCTCGTGGAATAATCACTTTGCTTTAAGGCTCAGGCATCTGCCTCTGGCTTTATAGAGCGAAGTCAGCATGCACAGCGTTTTACATGGTGTTCCCATAGCGTAAGCTACTTACACAATAGGAGAGACCTCTCGATAGGGAACGACTCGGTTACTTACGTAACCTTGGTTCCCTGAGAGGAGGGAACGAGTATTGCGTAAGCTGGCGTGCTTGTGCTTGTGCTTGGTCAGTTCGCTTCAGTCGATTGAACCTAAAGGAACTCGTATGACGGGGTGCCCATTATATAGCCTGGCTATGCTAATTTCGGCGGGCTCTGAGCGCACGAACGCGAGGCGCGCACCCATTGGTCGCGCGTTCAGAGTCGCCCCGTCATTGGTTCGAGCAGTTGCCGCAGCACAGCCAATGACCGAGCTGCCTCGCTCATTACTGTCTGCTGTGCAGCTGCAATGCATTTTACATAAAGACTTCAATATTTCTCGAGAAACTGAGTTTTCCCATAGCGTAAGCTACTTACGCAATACTCGTTCCCTCCTCTCAGGGAACCGAGGTTACGTTAGTAACCGAGTCCTTTTCGTTGTATCCACTTTGGAGTGCGTTTTCAAAAAGCTCCATTTTCGTGGACAAAAACGCTGTCTCAGTGTGGACGGAAGGCCAAAACATAGAGAAAAAGATGCGTTTTCAAACGAAAACGTATCAGTGTGGACTAGGCCTGAGTTGTATGGACCGATGAACAAACTGTTTTGTGTCTGCTGTCTTTCAAATCTGTATTTCAAAAAGTTGTGCAATTTCTCAAAGCCTTCATTATAACGCATGGTTAGAGAATTGAATTATGAATTAAATTCATTCTAAAATATGTTTTTATTATAATGTTTTTTTTTTATTTGTAATGAATTTTTTTATATCACCATAGAGTGCAAATAAAAAAAGTGTATCAGTGTTGTTGTCATGTAAACATTTACAGTAGATGGCGCTGCTGGTTATATATTAGTTGTAAATTACACTCCAGTTCTCACAAAAGTTATAAAGATGTAATGATTCTCAATATAAACGTATTTTCAGATTACAAAAACCCATGTTGTTCATTCAATCATTCGTTCATAAGGCATGGGCTTGTATGCTATGCCCCTGATCGGCCCCAAAGTTCGTCGGCCCACCGGGAAAATGCCCAGTATGCCAGATTACCAGTCCAAGCCCTCATTTTCAGTTGCAATTTTTTTACGAACATTTTCACGTCAGTTTCATCCTTCATAAATCCCGATTTATTCTTCACTTTTAACGGAGGATAAAATCCATGGAATTTAGGATTGAATAACATATACAAGTAAGCATTATAATCAAATGGTTTAGGTCAACTATTCAATATATCTCAAACAATGATAACACACCAGCAACGACAACTACGTCTCCTGTCATTTATGTCTATGAAAGATGAACAAACCAATGAAACTATGTTATGGGTGGGGCGGCATGTGTAGCTCCGCCCCATATGTAGCCCTGCCTTATTCTGCAGGCTAAAGCCAGGTCCTTCTCAGATGATGTGATCCCTCACTTCCTGTAGGATAGCTCTGGTGAGGGGCGGGTTTGGTACGACATTGTCATTCCTCATCTGACAACACAATGTATCCTTCATCACTGAAAATGAGTTGGAGAGGTGTGTGGTGGTGTTGACAAATTATACTTTCATTTTGGGATGTTTCATTTGCAAAACTGTGGTTCTCTGCATCATACTTATTTACATACAGTACTTGTTTCAGTGTCTGTATAAAGTTCATGGATATAAACATGTCTTTTTGATGTAGTTTACTACTATAGTGATCAGACCTTGTGTTCTGTTCCAACATGATCATGGGGTGCTAGTATCAGCAGTGTCATTGGTTTGATTCTCAGCAAACACACAAACTGATCAAATGCACTGTAAATTGCTGGTCCTTCAGCTTTTATAGACTCCATCTGAATGTTTGCCAAATCCAGAGTGACATGTGTAGTCACCAATAGTGCAAGTTCTGCTCTCATTTATTTAAATACAGAGGGGCTATATGTGTTGTATTTACTGCTTTAATTCTTCCCTGGGAGCTTCCACAGAGCAAAAGCAAGCTGCATTTATGTTCTACTTTTGAACGTGTAATGGTCAACATAAATATTGTTCCCCACATTGTCTACTTTGAATGTTTGGGTGTGGTAATGAGTCAGGTGTTTTACAGAAAACATGGAAAATATGACAGTGGGTCATATGTCATTCTGTCACTGATCTCATTTAGGCGACAACCTTTGAATTTGCTCTCAGAACTAACTCAACTTTTATAGCGCCATAAATTCATTTACCCACATTTTTGCCATTTTCAGTCACACAGTGTTAAAATAAACATGAATACATTTGACATGTATTGAAAGGACACATTTAAGGTAAGAATTTTTTTTTTAAGGCAGATTTTGTTTTACTGGTAAACCAACATGTCTTTCTTTGGTTAAAAGTGTGGTTTAGCTTTCTATTAAACTTTCTGGGATATATTTTTCGAAACACTATAGCATCTAAATTTTTTTATTTATGTATTTAATATCTTTTTTTTTTTTTTTGCCAATTATTGTAGCAAAGGTAAAAAAAAACTCAAGAAAGAAGGTGTTCCCAGAAGGCCTTAACATGTTATATGTGGTCATTTAAAGTGCATCCCTCATGCTATCCCAGATGTGTATGATTTCCTTTCTTCTGCAGAACACAAACAAAGATTTTTGGAAGAATATTTCAGCTCTCTAGGTCTATACAAATGAATGGTGATCAGGTCTTTGAAGCTCCAAAAAGGAGAAAATGGCAGCATAACAGTAAACTCCAGTGGATTAATCAATTGTCTTCTAAAGTGATCCAGTTGGTTTTAGGTTAGGACAGTCCAAAACATTACTCCTTTTAGACTGATCATCTTTTTGGGTGAACTATCCTTTTAAGATTATTATTATGCTTGCTTTACTCATACCAGAGATTTTTCTAGACACATGAACTTAAGTATTACACTTTGGTGCATAACTTGCCCTGCAACATTTGTGCAAACGAACGATAACTCAAAATGTGCAGCTTGTTGAGGAGAGATATGCCATTACTCTTTTAGGCCCATGCCTGTCATAAAAAGAATAGCATTAACATAGCATTTATAATGCTGTTGAACTTTAAACACACTCTTCAACAAAATTTTCACAAATGCTTAAATGAGATACAATCAACTTTATAATTGGACTAAAATGGACTTCTAAAGTATCTCTTTAGGAGGAAAAAAAAAAAGTGACATTTAAAAATGACAATTCTGCAGATTTAAGATTATTGATCATCTCATTGTATTGATATGCCCGGCAACAGGATCTCAAGTCTTTTTTAAATCTCATTGTTCAATTTGTACAAGGCTGAAGAATGTTTCCTCATAGTACACTTAAGTATGTTTAGGGCTATCTTTAGACCATATTAACTTTAGACCACAATGTGTCCTCTTTTAATTGAATCATGAACTCAGAACTGTTTATGTAACTCAGTATTCCTCATGACCCCTAAGGTATGTCTTCAGTGGCAAATATATTTATCGCATATTTTTTCTTTTGATGAGTGCTAACCTGTTTGTTGACAGTCAATATCATGATGGTTATTATCTGTAAGCTGCCCAGAGACAAAATGATTGCATTTAGCAAATCATGTCTCAAATGTCAAATATTGCGTGACTTGTACGTCATGGCATAGTAATCTCTTAAAATGTGGGTTGGGGTGTGTCAACTTGACAGTCGATACTTGAGAAAACATTACACACAAGGATTTGCCTTTTCTAAACTCCATTCACACTGCATTTTAAAATTATATTAAATTAATTAAATTGAATAATTTGAGCTAATCTTACTCTTAAGCATTTAAGAAAGAAGTGGTAAATTTGTAATATTACAGTAATGTGTATTTGAATGTATTCATTTAACACTGTCCTCAACTGATCTGTTTGTGTCATGCCACAAAGGAACCTTGCTGTATAGTTTAGTAGATGATAGGGTCAGTATTAAGGAGTATCTTAAGCAGATCCATTATTTTTTTAATCATCAATAAACAACAGAATGTCCACTATTACAAAGTAATATATTGAAGTAAAAACAGTTTTACTTATCATCACCTTCCTAAAATAATGTCTAAGTAATTTTTTCAGAAATTTTATCAGAGGTGGCCAACATCATGAGGAGATGATTCAGGCAAAAAAAAAAAAAAAAAAACATTTTTGTCAAAAAATGACTTAGGACATTACTTTAGGAAGGTGACGTTTATTCAAGAAAAAATTACTATATATAGATTTAAGTCTCGAGTCATTGTATAGAAGAATACTCTACTGGAAGATGGTACTCAACTTTGTTGATACATAATACAAGATTTCTTGGGCTTTAAATGAAAGTATGCAGGAGGTATCAAAACACTACACAGAAAAATTATAGAATCATATGTTTTGGCTTATTAAAATATAACATCACTTTAAAAAATAATAATATGAACTGTTCTAATCTTTACACAAAACAAAGAGCTCTAACTGGTATAATAATAATAAATGACAAAACTAATTTTGTCAAGATTTTGGGGGCAGTCCAGAATTTTCAGGGCCGTCCGGCATCTGTGGATATAACCGATATTCCTGGTAAGGAGGTGGAGCTGATGAGTCAGACTTTGAATTTGAAACTGAAGGACCAAGTTTACCTGGTACCCCAAAATAACCTGGAGGTCCAGGGTAAGCAGTTGCAGCAATTGGACCGGGAGGTCCAGAGTAAGCTGGGGCAGCATTTTGACCAGGAGGTCCAGAGTAAGCAGGGGCAGCAATTTGACCAGGAGGTCCACAGTAAGCAGGGGCAGAACATTGACCAGGAGGTCCAGAGTAAGCAGGAAAAGTAATTTGACCGGGAGGTCCAGAGTAAGCAGGGGCAGCAATTTGTCCAGGAGGTCCAGAGTAAGCAGGGGCAGCAATTTGACCAGGAGCTCCAGAGTAAGCAGGGGCAGCAATTTGACCAGGAGGTCCAGAGTAAGCAGGGGCAGAAAATTGACCAGGAGGTCCAGAATAAGCAAGGGCTGCAAATTGACCAGGAGGAGGCCCACAGCAGCCAAGGCCCCCAAACTGACTAGGAGGTCCAGCCACATTAGGTGGTGGGCCTGATGAAGCCAATGGAGGTGGATTGGGGTATGTATTGCCTCCTGCTTGTTGGTTCCAAATTCCAAAGTCATTGCTTGGGGGACCCTTTGAATCTGAGGCAGACTGAAGAGGAAGAATCACTATTGGCAATTTGATCTCTGGATCTGAGGCATACGGCACATCCAGGTACACCTAAACACAAAGTACACATATTAAACAACAGATGGCTCAGTTAGAAATGTGTAATGGCAAATATCATACAAAATGATATAAATCCTAATGTACATTACAACAGAACAGTAATATCTGCAAGGGCAACAAAACTTATGAAATAAACTAAGCCAGTTCAAATTAAGAAAAGCACCAAAAAGTTATTTTATTTATATATATATATATATATATATTAAATGTGATAGTTCAACATTGGCCATTTTATGTATTAAAGGCAAACAAAACATTATATCAATCATGGCAGTGGTCATTGTATTTATATACCCAGCAACAGAATCAAAAGAAAAGAAAAGTCCTTTTGAGAGTATTAAATCAGCATAGCCACTGATTTACGTATACTAATTTAAATGTGACAAGGTTAATTTAAAATACATACATATACTGTATATGGCATTTATTTCGTCACTGTTGCAATGAAAGACATCAAAATGTGTGTGTTTTGTTTGCTTTTGATGTGGAAACTTACTCGGAGTCTGTACTCAATCATAAGGATTCTACAGTTCAGGGTAGAGGCAGTAAGGCTTGGTGGAATGGTCAGCACTTTGGTGATATTTTTCTTTGTGTTTGGCTCGATGACTTCCCCCTCCTCTTTAAAAAGTTCCTTTGTGTGAACTCTTCTCTTGCCTCTTGCAAAAAAACTGTGTTTTTGATACATACAGTATTTTGGCTTGATTGCCCGGGATGAATTGTTCTGAACTTCAGCCAAAACTTTCAACCCCTCTCCTGTAGAGAGACATGGTAAAACACAAGAAGGTGAATTACTTAATAATAATTTTAAAAAAAAATCACTAGAAACTATAACTCTGTTTGTCATAATGACAAGCTAATTCAATTGATTGCACAAAATGTGATGTAACAATTGAATTTTCATAATGAAAACTTTTGAAAGAATAGACTGTAACAGTCTTAACTGTCTGTAGAAAAAGCTCTGTGAATATGCCAATGAAAAAAAAGAAAGAAAGAAGAAGAAGAAAAAAAAAGTAGAACCAGATCTACAAGTGGTGTGTGGGTTGTTATGGTTGATGTCAATCCTGAAATGTATCTCCAATGTCAAATGTTATCAGCTGAATGACATTTTCTGAAAAGACTTCCTTCATCGCAATCAACTTTGCTTACACAATAATGTTTACAGAGAGAGAGCACATCATTACCAAACCCATACAAAAGCCCACTGCATACATGTATTCCATAAAGATGCATGTTACAAAGATATAGGTATTATCATTAAAGCCTTTAACATAAATATATATATATATATATATATATATATATATATATATATATTTGGCACAAATAACCAAAAACAGATGAGGGAAAAGCAGTACTGCCGAGGTGGTCCATTCTTACCTAGGTAATATCCCATTTTCTCAGTGTTTATGTTCATAGAGACACTCCCAGAGGTAAAGAGTTTCATTTGCTTATCTTTGGTTCCATTCTGAGGTGCCTAACAAGAGAGATCATATAACAAATAGCTAGCTGAGACTCAAAGCATTAAAAGATAATTTATGGTAAAGAGAGGACCGCAAGTATGTAAACATAATATAGTAGAAATATCACCATTAGTTCAGGATTAGAGAGATCGGGTCTGGGTACGTAGTGGAACTCAGTTTTAGCTTTGCTAGAAACACGCATTGATCTGGCCAGTTTTGTCTTCAAAGTGTAGAGAACTTTTCCATCTCTACCTTGGAAAGTTTGTGGGAAGTTCCTATTTAGGAGAGAATGTGCCCTTTTTATGTAAAGTAATTTGTATTTAGATGTTTTACAAATCCCACATTATACTTTATGTGAAGAAAAGTCATTCAAGAACTTCTTTATGTAACTTACTGCTGAGGCAACTGGAAGATGAATGGATAAACATGATGTCCTGGTGCCACAACTGAGCTATCTATGAAGGCAAAAATCAAAGGCAAGTTCAGTTTAATTTTCAAGGTACTGAAACTGTTTTGCAATGTTCATATAATATTCACAAATAAACTTACAAGGCTGTCCTGAAGGATCTTTCAGCATTTCACAGTCTTTACCTAAAAAAGATCAAGTTGTAAAACTGTACAATAAGATTGAATTCGATAACATTAGTTAACCACATTACTTGACATTAACTAACAATGAATTAATGTATTCATTAATCTTGGTTAGCATTTCCTCCACATGCAGTGTAGGCAGCAACTAACACATTTTTATCATTAACATATGTTAACATTAATATTATTAATACCTTATGAACATGAACTGCCAATAATTTTGTAATGTTTTTAATTATTTTATTGTTATTATTATTTTGTCTTTTTTATTTGTTATTCTTATTGTGAGCCAGAGGTGTTCGTTGGGGGTCAGGTGGGGTAATAGTGGGGGTTAATTGTTATATGTTGATTTAACGTATATATGTTGTGTCTTTTGTCTATGAATCAATACAAAATTTAAATTCACATGAACCAAGGTTAATAAATATTGTTACAATAGGGTTAGAGTTAGGGTACCGAAAGTTTTTACTAACGTTGACAAATATAATCTTATATTAAAGTGTTACTGATCAGGTTAGCACATACAGATAAACTAAGTTCATATGTTTATGCAATGTTAACGTATACGCAAAAAAGCCAAATGCTTCACCTCGTCCTACCATGTGTGTTGTCGTCCTGAACGAAGAACCGCTCCACTGAATAATATTTTTCCTTGTCAGAGTAAACAACCGTGTTGTTACCATGTCGCTCCCACCAGAGGACTTCTGCCTTCCCTTTAATTTTGATACTTAAAGACTGCATTTGCGTGTCCTTGACAACATCTAGAATAACTTGTCCCGATATAAAATCTCCATTGGTGAAGGTATTGTTTTGATTAATAGGATTGTAAACTACAGAAATGTTCTTGACGGTGTGGAACATCTTGTCTCCCGTTGTTAGCTGCGTTTTCTCAATGAAATATGAAACAATCCGTCACCGTGTCGCCAGAATTTTACTCTGTGGGTGGCGCATACTGAAGAGTTTGAAGCCTTTTTCCAATGTGTGGGATGTTCCAGTGCAAAAACAAAACCTAAGACCGGTTTCACATATCCGGGGTTGGAATGCGGAACTACAGCAGGGGGAACTTGAATGGGAGTCCACAGCAAATACAGTTTGTGCTTGCCCGTTTACTTCAACAGCAAAAGAAAAAAAAATCAACGATTACGCTTTTGCTGCTTTCCAAAATAAGGAAAAAATTTTTAGAGAGCGGTGGATTACAGCAGTCAGAAGAAAGACTGCCGCAATCACTCCATCAGCAGCTTATAGGCCTAAACCTCATATGTTTTTTTTTTTTAATCCTTTCTTTTTTTAATGCCTTTATTATTTCCCTTAATGTTAGAGGACTAAACCAGCGAGGTAAAGTTGGTTGCAAGTATGGTGTTTAGGGAAAAATCCAAAAACTGATCTAAAACGTCACGGGCGTCTGAGCATTCATTCGACTGATGTTCTATCGTGAAAAACACTGCTGTTGGACAGACTGACTTTAATACAGGTGAAATCATTACAGTATGCCTTATCATTTGAGTACAATATTTAATTATTTTAGGAAAAAAAAATCACAAAAACTCAACACGTTATTTTCACATTATAAAGGTTGTAGTAAGCCGCTTTTGGACAGACTACCTCACTACAGATTAAATTATTGCAGAATTTCCTCTCACATTGGCAGGGAAAAAATGCGAAACAGTTATAACAACTCGTGCGTGTAGCCTACAGGCTCAACGAGAGGAGGTATAAAAAATGTATATCAAAGTGGACAAGAAACATCTCAAGACAAGTAGAGCAATGTGCTCTAAGAAACGCTGTTGTGCAGAGGATGCTGTAACAACCTCGCCACTGACTCCAGTTAATTTAAATGTCCAGTTGTACATTTGTCTTTCCAGTCATCTGCTCTGATGTACTGTTGCCTCCTGTGCCTGGCTAATAATCAGGTTGTCCTTTTCCCTTCAAAATCCACCACCAGCACTTTTATGTTTGTGATATTCAGCTACTGGTGGTTCATACTTAAACAATAGTAATCTATCTACCTCCTTTTTGTTTTTAGAGTCAGCTCCATTTTCAATCATGCATCCTGTAGAAGAATAATATTAATACAAGAACGTAATACAATAGCTTACTCTTCAATACAACAAATAAGTGTTGTTGTACGAGCATATCTCTGTATCTGGATATTTCACAGGACATTTAATTTTATTTCAGGTAAGATTTCACATAAAAGTTATTTTATTGTTATAATGTCTAGTAAAAATCTGCAATATTACAGTTATGTTAATTAATGTTTGTATATAGTAACTTGTAAAATGATTGAAATTATCATGTTAAAATTGTTTCAGAAATGCTCTACTTTTCCCTTAATAAAATGTACAAAATATCCACCAACATGGCTTATCACAATTATTATAATTGTATTACTATTTAAAGACAATTTAAAATTAATTTGAGGTCTTCAAAGAACGTGTGGGACCCATTTGGAGTTGTGAGTACCTTTTGTAGATTTGTTAGTGTAAACAACAGAATAAAATGTTACAAATTAATGTTATTTGAGTGACATTTAAGGTGGTTATTGAAGAAATACAATGGTTGTTTAATAGATGGTTGTTTCAATTAGGACCACTTCCGTCAAGTATATAACTTTATTGAAACTGAAGCAATCTGTTGGATGTATGGTTCTGTTCTTGGCCTTCCCGGCCATCCATGAAGCCATGTGTGTGAGGAGAGCAAACCATCTGTCTCCACCCTCAGGGGTAACAGAACAGATCCAGCAGAATTATATTACAACATCGTGCAGATTGTTTCATTTGCATTATTGTACATGTTTTTTTTTTTTTTTTATATATATATCATTTGTTGACACTTCATATAACTCAGGTGTCTGGGTTCATGGAGAAGGTAGGATTGCCAATTAACATGAATTGGTTTTGAAAGTCAATCAGCAGGTGAAATGATTAAATCAGGGTAAGTAAAACACAGCAAGAGTCACAAAACAGGGGAGATCACAGACTGAAATCATGACAAGATGTTAAGGAATTTTATATACATGTTAAGCTTAATCAACAGCAGTTGTGGCATATTGTTGTTTACCATAAAACATTATTTTGACTTGGTAGTCCTTTCTTTTAAAAAATGCATGAAATCTGGGTCACAGTGAGCCACTTAAAATGGAAGTGAAAGGGGGCAATTGGCAAACATTAAAAACTTCACTGTTTCAAAGTTATAACCATATATATGTAAAGAATATGAAAGTTAACATGATTTAATGTTAGAAAATTGCTTACTAACCTTCATTCCGTCAACGGAATGAACGATTGGACACCACCTAGTTTTAGTGTTGTGTGTGGAACTTGCAGATGGTCCCTTACTTACGCTAGGCAATGAACGTTCCCTTTACAAAAGGCTTCACTTTGATGTTGCGCTGCTAAGCGCTACGGGGAACAGCTTTCGCTGTGAGCCGAGCTGAATTATGTGTGGAACACGTCAATGAACATTGACCGGAATTTATAGCCTCGTTGATGTAATCATTAGATGCACCTGAGGCCAGGCTATAAATGGATACGTCAACAGGTGTCGTCAGAAACTCTTTTTTCAGAGCGATTCTGTTTCTGTGTGTTTCACACACCCTGTCAAAACTTTCTTTCCTCTGTTAGGAGATAGAATCAGTTAGGCAGTGTGCAGTGAACGTTGTTCTATTTTTCTCTTCTGTTTAGAAAATATTATATATATATATATATTTCTAAAAAAAAAAAAAAAAAAGAGAGAGAATGACTGAAACGGTGCGTGTTCCCCTCTTCTCGCTCTATAGCTGAAGACGTCACACATCAGTTTTTGCTGTTTGTTTGGGGGTAAGAGCACGCTGCTCTCGCGTTGCAGCAGGGCGGGTGCGAGCACTGCGATTTGCTTTAACAGGCAGAGTGCGTCGTGCTCGCCTCGCTTGCTTCCGGGAGTCAGCACTCACGAAAAGATCGTTCGTGGGGCTCGTGCATGGATTTGGTTGAGGAGCAAGAGACGGGTTGATCCCTTTCTCTCACTCGCTCCCCAAACCCAGCTGGTCCTTCACATGATCTCGAAGCGCGTTCCGACGCTTCTTCGGATCATGAGGTGTATCGCAATTCTCTTCCCGCCTCCAAGCTTTCCTTTTTTCGATGAAAAATCTACGGAGGAATTGCTCGATGTTGTTACTCGTGCGGTTGCCAGATTGGACTGGCCACGCGAAAAAGAGACCCCCAAACGCTCCAAATTAGGGGATAGATTTTATCTTCCAGTCTAAGAAAGGGAACGCCTCATGGGTCCCTTCCCTTTCTTTGATAACCTCCATGAAGAGCTTTTTCGCTCATGGAGAACCCCTAAAAAAAAACAACAAAAAAAAAATATATATATATTTTCTTCCCGTGTTCACATACCCTCGACATCATTATATTCGACTATCGTGGGTGCTGAGGCACGGGGTATTCAGTGATGCCGCCCGGTCGAAGAGACGGCTTGAGGGCTATCTCTCGCCGGGCTCGGCATCGTCACTTAAGAAGCCCTCTCTCTCCTCAAAGCCTTGTAGGACAACCTCCACTTTAGTGGGAAGGGCTTATCAAGGAGCAGGTCAGGCTGGTGCTGCTCTGCACACTATGCTGTTTTTCAGGCGTACCAGGCTGACCTCCTGGACGACCTGAGTGAGGGTTCTGCGCTTGACGAGCAAGCCTCAGACCCACCTCGGTCCTGACTGAAGGGAGGCTCAAAAGCAAAGCGTGGCCAGTCGTGCTCCTCCTCCCAGGGATTGGGGACAGTCTCGCCGCCCTCGCCAGCCCCCGAAGCAAGACCTCAGGACTTTAAATTCTAGTAAGAGAAAACCCTGACGGTCTTGCGCCTAGATTAGGGGGTAGCTCCCTCGGGACGGGCGTGCTTCACTTCACCCCTCCGGTACACCCTCGAAGCCCCTCCATTCCCGCCACCTCTTGGTGTTTCGGGTTGCAGAGGCTTCCGTCAAAATTGGGTGTTTTCAGCTGTTCCTGCATTTTATTCAGGACCTGAAACACCCGACAACCCTCAACAGGAAGTGTTAAAATATAATACCCATCTCAGAGATCCTGGCAGCGTGGAAACTTCTGCCGGATATATTCTTTTCTGTGGGTCTTATAAGGGCGTCAGGATTTAATTCTCTCGCCGCTTTTCCGTGTTTCAACGGCGTGTTCTCACTACCGTAAACCGGATTTCTTTTTTGTAAAAAAAAACAAAAACTCAATCTCCTGGTTAAAGGGGCCATGGTATGTGTTCCCTTCCAGAGAGAGAGTTAGGTTATTACACTAAATACTTCCCGTTTCCCATGGAGGGTGAGGGGTGGCGTCTGGCTTAGATCTTAAAGCTTGAACTACCCGTGGGTGTTCAAGTCCAAGATGATGCCTGTCAAGGCGGTCGTGTCTCAAGCCCTACAACTCGTTTGGCTGGTCACCATCGATCTTATGACGCACTTCTATACTTCATTTAGAAGTTCTGCCACAACATGGAAAGTTCCTGAGGTTCACTTCTGGGGCTGAAGTCTTCCAGGGTCAGGTTCTTTCACTCAGCCTAGCCCTTTTTACCTGCACATTCACAATGCATGATGTAGCGCTGGCTCCTTGCGACTCGGGGCATCTGCATTCTGAATTACGTAGAGCGACTGGCTGATCCTAGCGCAGTTCCAGGAACTGGCAGTTCAGCACAGGGACATCGTCTTAGCTCATCTGTTTCTCTGGGGTTGAGGCTCAACGCCAAGAAAAGCGTCCTCTCTCCCACTCAGAACACTGTCTATCAGGGCATCGTATGGAGTTCAATCTCAATCGCGGGCACAACTGTCTCCTGCTAGGATTGAGTCCATTCAGATCACCCTGAGCAAAGTCAGGCTAGGTCAAGGTTGCACTGTTATCAGTATCAACGATTTCCAGGTCTCAGGGCTGAACGCGTCCACGGTGATCCCTCTGGACCTTCTGCTCATGAGACCGCTTTTGTTGTGGCAAAAGCCAGGGGTTTTCTTCCAAGGGCCAAAACCCCTGGGCTAAATAGGGTTACTGCGCCTCAGGCTTCGTTCCCTTTCTATGTGGTTCAGACCCGGTTTTCTGCCTTGGGTCCCACTCTAGGTGCGTCTTGTTGTCGCAGACTGCTAACGACGGACGCCTCCCTGACGGGCGGGTAGCGGCCTTAAGTGGTCAGTCCAGCTTAAGGGGATAGGAGGGTCGTCAGCTCGGTTGTCACAGTCTCTGTCTCGGGTTGATGGCTGTATTTCTGGCCCTGAAATACCTCCTCCTGAGGCTGCCATGTCTTGGTGCGGGTGGACAATGCAGCGGTAGCCTCTTACATAAATCTTCAAGGAGACCCACGTTCTTGTCAGCTGTATTTCTGACACGTCGGATTCTCCTTAGGGCCCAGGGTAAGCTCCTGTCACTCAGGTCAGTTATATCCCTGGATGCCCGTATACGGGAGCAGATTTACGGTCCAGACAGGAAATACCAATGGGGGAGTTAAGAACTCCCTAAGGTAGCAGTTGCCCAGAGTTCGCCAGCAAGGGTTTTTGCCTCTTACTGATAGCACCGCGCTGGCCAAACAGGGCTTGGTTCTTGGAGCTAATCTCTTCCCTCGACGGCTCGCCTTGGGCGATTCCGAACAGGAAGGATCTTCTATCTCAGGCACAGGGCAATATTTCATCCCTACCCCAAATTGTGGAATCTTTCATGTTTGGCCCCTAAGGGTACCAACTGAGGGACACAGGGCTCTCTCCTGAGGTTATCGAGACCTTTTTAAATGCCGGGCTTTTTCCACTTGGAACAAGTTTGGGTGAGATCTTAGGGCAGAAGAGGACCTCTTTGCCTCTATGAATAGCGCAATGTCTCCTCTACTTCTCCCTGAAATCACCCAGCCCCCTTGGGTCTGGACGTTAAGACACATACATGACCCAGAATGCGTCTGTATGTGTTTCTCTCCTGGTTTCTCTGCTCCCAGGAGTCTTGGCAATGTTCACCAGCAAGGGTCTTGCCTCCTAATAATGGCTGCGCTGGCCGAACAGGATATGTTTCTCGGAGTTAATTCCTCTCCTCGACGGCTCGCCTTGGGCGATTCCGAACAGGGAGGACCTTCTCATCCTTGAGGTCATCGAGAGCATTTCAAGTGCTAGGGCTCCCTCCACTTGGAACTGATCTGGGTAGATTTTACAGGGCAGAAGAGGACCTCTTCGCCTCTGTTGATAGCGCAATGTCTCCTCAACTTCTCCCCGAGTTGCCCAGTCCCCCCCCCTCCCCCTCGGGAGGGGCTGAACGTAGAAACGCAAATGCGCCTGCATGCGTTTCCTTCTGCTATAGTTCTTATTACAGAACCAGCTAACTGCCAGTTTGCTTCAGTTCTGGATTTTCTGTAGAAAGAACTGTCAGCGGGCACTTGCCTCGCCACTGCCAGGCTCTATTTGGCCACTGCGGTTTTCCACGGCTTGGTGGGCGGGGTGCCCTCAAAGAGGCATCCTCATTATTGCCCAGGCCTACGAGGCGCGCGGTCAAGCTTCGCCAGTAGGTTTCAGGGCGCACTCTACCAGAGGGCTCTCCTCCTCTAAAACCTTGGCTAGAGGTCTCCCTCTGCAGCAAGTTTGTGATGCGGCAGGTTGTCCTCTCCGCACACATTCATTAGATTTTTATAGTTTGGATGTTTTGCCACTCCGGGCTCTTATGCCCTTGAGTCGACATCTCAAGCTCATGTCTGGACAAGTATGTGATGCGGCAGGCTGGTCCTCTCCGCTCACATTCATCAGTCTTTATGACAAGTTTGTGTTGCGATAGGGTTCTCTTCACACACATTCATCGAACTTTGTGGGCTAGATGCTTTGCTACTCTGGGCTCTTATGCCCTTGAGTCGACATCTCAGCCCATGCCTAAACAAGTTTGTGATGCGGCAGGTTGTCCCCTCCGCACACATTCGTTGGACTTTTTTTTTTTAGTTTGGATGTTTTGCCACTCCGGGCTCTTATGCCCTTGAGTCGACATCTCAGCTCATACCTGAACAAGATTGTGATGCGGCAGGCTGATCCTCTCCGCTCACATTCATCAGTTTTCATGACAAGTTTGTGTTGCGATAGGGTTCTCTTCGCACACATTCATCAAACTTTATGGGTTAGATGCTTTGCTACTCCGGGCTCTTATGCCCTTGAGTCGACATCTCAGCTCATGCCTGAACAAGTTTGTGATGCGGCAGGCTGGTCCTCTCCGCACACATTCATCAAAATTGAATGGTTTAGATGTTTATGCTATTCTGGGCTCTTATGCCCTTGAGTCGACATCTGAAGCTCATGTCTGAGACCTCTCGCGTTTTTGTGAGTACACTGCACAACCGTAGGGGTCCAGACAGCCCCAAGTGCGGCGGCGTGGGTATTGCGTTCCCCGTAGCGCTTAGCAGCGCAACATCAAAGTGAAGCCTTTTGTAAAGGGAACATCTCGGGTTACATGTGTAACCCTTGTTCCCTGAAAAAGGCGGAACGAGATGTTGCGCTGCTTTGCCGCACTGGGACGTCCCAGGACTGCTCTTCAAAAAGAAGTATCTGACGACACCTGGTGACGTATCCATTTATAGCCTGGCCTCAGGTGCATCTAATGATTACATCAACCGAGGCTATAAATTCCGGTCAATGTTCATTGACGTGTTCCACACATAATTCAGCTCGGCTCACAGCGAAAGCTGTTCCCCATAGCGCTTAGCAGCGCAACATCAAAGTGAAGCCTTTTTCAGGGAACAAGGGTTACACATGTAACCCGAGACGTTTTCCAGCATAATTTTCCACCCACACCAAGCGTTGACTGGTCTGGGTACAATTATTTATGCATTTATAGTATTGACTATAACTGTGCTAGTGATATCTTTGTAATATTGTCGCCTAAGTAAGATAAACTGATTATCCAACGAATATCGAACCTAAAGCTAACTTTACCCCGCTTAAGAAACCATACTAAACCTAAAGAACTTTTCCTATATCTCAACGGTTTAATTCTGACTTTTGCTTCTGGCAAGAATGTCACTCAACCAAAAAGGATTGACATTTTATGGAGATCATAATGGGACTTTGACTTATGGATGGCTCATGGAACAACAAACTCAGCTGATGTTTGCATTTTGTAGAATTGCTTTAAAGGGTAGGTCTTGTGCACTGACTGTGGATGACCCGACATTATGTTTGCCTTTTTCTTCAAATCTCAAATTTGACATATATTATTACAAATGTTTATGGATTTGACTAGCAAAAGGAAAATATAGCTTTTTATGATTGAATAGAAGAGTGAATACTGACATTGTTAATTCAATATCCCAATTATATATATATATATATATATATATATATATATATATATATATATATATATATATATATATATATATATATATATATATTTGTATTATCTTCCAATGATAATGGTATAAAGTTTTTTCCACCCTGTTTTTGGGCCTCTGTCTGAAACGCTCGATTTGGCCTTAGCGCCTTTTTAAAAATTAATTGTTAACACCCACTGTTATGATTAGCTAACATCATGCAGCACCTCAAATTCAGCAAACTCAATAAAACTGGAATTAACCTCAACATTATAAAACAAAACTGCAGGGTTTACACATAATGCACATCCAACAAATTGCATCTGAATATATTAAACGGTTCATCTCAAGCACAACTGTTAACACTCAGCACTATAATCTATCAAACAGTCATGACATTTGAAATATTAATTAATTAAATGGTTTAATTAGGGTTTTGAAATGTTTTTAACTGTCCATCCTTCAGTAACAGTTCCTTTCAAAGCTGGAATCGTATTATGACGGTTCACAAACAATCGAAACTGACATGAGCCAAAAAAACAAATGCATCATAGTCCAAATGATGAAATGACGCACACACATACTGTAGGCGCACATCACCAGAAACACATTGAAACATGATGTCCATTGTCAAAGACATCTTATGTTTACATACACCAACAATTAAATATAGTGCAGATGGGCAAAAGAATGTGTCCATGAGGTGCTTGAGCTAAAAGCAACACAGGCAGCAGCTGAATGAAAGAGAATTGCTTCTCCCTTTTAGAGTTGTAACTTGACAACGCATATTTTAAAAGCAGCGAGACACATGGCTGCTGTCAAAGAGTCTGTGTAGTTCATGTTCATATACAAAATAATTCAAAATAGTTCAGATGGGTCCTCTACTGTAGGTGTTATGTAAGGAAAAGTTAGCCATAAAAGGCCTGCTCTCTTGACTTGAACTGCTTACCTGTGGGTGGGGCCAAGGGTGCAATGATGCAGGTTGTGGGATGTGCAAATACAAATGAGCAATGTGTCATGACCTCACGAACAGATAGATTTCAAAATGAAATGTTTTAGCAGGGTGGAAACTATAAATGGTCTTTTTAGAACGAGGAGGAGGTTTTTAGTTTTGAAATTTACAAGTATGTTTTTATAGTAATGAATGTCTTATATGTCTAAATATCTAGGAAAATGTGATTCTTCACTTCATGACCCCTATAAGTTTTTGAAGGAGATCTCAGCATTGTTCTGAATTGTAGCATAGGCAGGTGTCTGCCAAAACCATCTTACAATTCTATCCTTTACTAAAAGAGATTAATGCAGAGATTTACTTTAGTTGATATCTGTAGAGAGACTCATCCCTTTCAAAAATGTATACATGGAGCAAAAACTCTCTCTCCAGCCTTTCTCGCATTGACCTGTGGCTTACTTCTAAGCAGTTGTGTAACATGGCTATCAACTGACATTATGCCATTGCCTTTTCCGATTATAAAATATTTGTATTCACATCGCTTTTTTAGCTACTGATAAGTCACATAGGACCCCTTCTTATTGGAAACTTAACTCCTACAACCTTGGTGACTTTAATTGTCAGCTATTCTGGTATCTGGGAATCCATAAAGTAAGGTACTTATTCTTATTCTTGTGAACAATATTTCTTCCCCACCTGCGATTTATTATCCGAATAACCTAAATCATTTAAATTGGAAAAAAAAAAATGTTGGTCCATGCAGCAAATATTTTTCTTCACTAATGAAGTAAAAGAAATATCCTTTAAGCTGATCCATAAGTTTTACCATGTCAAACAATTTCAAAAGAAATACAGAACTGACACTGACACCAAAAGATCCTTTTGCCAGATTTATAGAGAGATTGTTTTCCATTTATTTTGGTCATGCCATTATGCTCAACAGCTATAGAAAGACATTAGTATGTTTATTACAAATAATATCTTGCAATAATGTTTAATGCATTTTAAGAATATTATTTATGGGCATTTTTAGTGAGCTCCCCAAAAAAAGAGTGCTTGCTTTATTACAAACAAAATGTAATGTTCGAGCAAAATGAACTTTCAGAAATGTACTGTAAGATTTCAAAGTATATGCCTATATTTCTTAATTCTTAAAAGAGATGAAACATCATGTAAATACTGTATCACTGTCTGTTAACAACATGCACTTAGAATATTTATTTATTTGTTTACTTTTATTTTGTATTTTATGTAATTATTTTTATTTTGTCCCCTTATTTTCTGGTATAATTTGTTCTTCCTTGCTCTTTGTTTGATTTAATATGCTATTCCTTTAGTTAACTTAAACTTATTTTGTATGGTGATCTTTTCTCTTTTCTCTGTACTGTGTAATGAACAATAATACAAATACAAATAAATAAATAAAAAAACTCATAATAGCTGTGATCTTTTTTTTTTATTACAGAGTAATATAATAATGTTAAAAATTGACACTTAATAATTAATAAAAAAGGCGAGCACTTAGATATTATTTCTTAAGGTGCACTTGGTAATTATTTTCCTAATTAAAAAGGTTTTACTCTTAAAGAAATTAATTGTCATTTTGAGACAAGTGTGTAAAATCACAAGATGATTCACTCACATGAGATAAAGACAGTCATATCAGTAACCTTGTAAAAGCTGTTTTTACAGTATATGGAGAGGGTCCCCACCAATAGGGGCTGTCAGTTTTGCCCTGTCATTTGACACTTTCACTCTGAAGAATGGGTTTCTTTCCTTAAATGTATCATGGCAGACTGTGAATAGGCAATTTCTACAATGGCATTGCTATAAAGTAGTCTAACAAATTCTCAGCTTAAGAAATAAATTGATGATATCAAGACACTTCTTATTTAATATATTCTTTGTGAAATTACTTTGAAAAGTAATTTCCCTGATGATCATTGCACTGATAATCTAAGATGTTAACCTGAGACAGACATCCTGAGACCTGTTACTTAGAACTCAGAAGCTGATTTTATAATTGTTTGTCATACAGTGATACACTCACTGACTACTTTATTAGGAACACTATGGTCCTAATAAAGTGCCCGACATGGTCTTTTGTTGTTGTAGCCCATTCGCCTCAAGGTTTGACGGGTTTTGCATTCTGAAATGCTATTCTGTTTACTACAATTGTACAGAGTGGTTATCTGAGATACCGTAGCCTTTCTGTCAGCTCGATCCAGTCTGGCTATTCTCCGTTGACCTCTCTCAACAACAAGACATTTTCTCCAGAACTGCTGCTCACTGGAACATTATTTTTTTTTTGGGCACCATTCTGAGTAAACTCCAGATTGTTGTGCATGAAAATCCTAGAAATACTCAAACCAGCCTGTCTTGCACCAACAATCATGCCACGGTCGAAATCACTGAGATCACATTGTTTCCTCATTCTGATGGTTGATTTGAACATTAGCTTAAGCTCCTGACCCATATCTGGATGATTTTATGCTCTGCACTCCTGCCACATGATTGGCTGATTAGATAATTGCATGAATATGTAGGTGTACAGGTGTACCTAATAGTGTACTAAGATATGACACACGGAAGTATAGTAGGCTATATAGTTCATTTAAGAATTATGTCTTTGAAGATTCTCAGTTATTCAAGTAAAGAGTTATTCATTAACACTTTACAATAGCATTCCATTCATTAGCATTAGTTAATGCTTTATCATGAACTAAAAATGAACAATATATGTTTACAGCATTTATTAACCTTTGCTAATGTTAGTTAATAAGAATGCAATTGTTCATTATGAGTTCATGTTAGTTCATAGAGCATTTACTAATGTTAACATATTCACAGGTTTGGGTAGTAACAGAATACATGTAACGGTATTACATATTTAAATTACAAAATATAAGTAACTGTATTCCACTACAGTTACAATTAAATCATTGGTATTTAGAATACAGTTACATTCAAAAACTATTTTGATTACTGAAGAGATTACTTTGCATTTTATTGTAATTTGTTATTTAATGCTTTCAGATGGAAAACATTTATACATATAAATGATGTGATCCAAAGTGCATTTGAACAGTGGGGAAACATTTACATTACATTTATACGAGCAGACAGAGAAGTACGTTTGAAGTAAGTTTGGAGCAGAAGAAATTAAAATAAACCTTGTGTAAATTGTCAACTTTATGCTAAGCTTAAATGCTATTTCTAGCCATTTTACATGCACAAGTTACCAGGCATGATCATATTTTGTTATTAAAAAAATTCACGGATCAAAAATTATTTTTTAAATACTTTTATATTTGGGCAAAAATCATATTCTTGATGATATTTTTTTTTTATTATTATTATTGTTTTCCTGTAAAAATATCAAAACAATCCTTAAAACAAGATCAGTAGGATTTATCTTGTTTGAGAAACAACACTGCATAAGATATTTCGTTTTTTCAGAGAATGTATTTTTAACATGTATTTTGTCTTACTGTACTGGAAGAGTTTTAATAGTCAAAACAAGTGAAAAAATCTACCAGTGCTGAAGAAGTAATCCAAAGTATTTAGAATACGTTACTGACCTTGAGTAATCAAACTAAATAGGTTACAAATGACATTTTACAGCATACATTTTGTAATCTAGGGTGGAATACATTTCAAAAGTAACCCTCCCAACCCTGCATATACAACTTTTGATTTTGATTTAAAAATGTATTATTATATGTTGAAATTAACATTTAACAAAATGCTGTAAAGGTATTGTTCACTGTTAGTTAATGTTAAATATTGTTAACAAATGGAAAATTATTGTAAAGTGTTACCAGTTATTCTAGTCACCTGAATAGGGTGACCACCTCCAGTCAGACAAAATGTGGGACAAGTAGCATGGTAAAGTGGGACAATGTGGGACAGACGTAATAACTTTAAACTTAAGATATATTGTCTATCTAATTTACCCAGAAAAATTTTTTGAAACCCACTTTAAACTAAAAGATTAAGACACTACCTGACCCAAAATATCACCCAAAGTTTCTACAGCTTAAGGCATAGGCCTATAAAAGACAAAACACTAATTTCCATCCATCTCTCTTTATTGGGACTATCATATCGATTGCACTGATTTGCATGTTTCTTGATGATGTGCTTTTTTTCTGTGGTACTCACTTGCACCATGTCGCTTCACATCGTACTCTCCACCATGTCCCACAGAAAAACTGCTTTTGCATAAAATACAAAAAGCTCTCTCTGCTTCACCATCTACGGGTCTTAACCAAGAGTATCTTATGGTCCATTCGCTATTAAAAGAGCATCTTCTCTTTTTCGTGGCCGCAGCACTGGCCATGGCTGCTTAACCGACCGAACAGCGCGCCCTCCAATTTGAGATTGTTGACAATGTTGAGGAGGCGTTCGTGCACCAGTCAACAGTTTGATTGACACTCGACGATAGCCTATCGACTGCCGCATTTATTGCTCTCCTCTGCAGTATTGGACATAAGTTAACAGTACGCCTATGGACGCACCCGTGTATTTAGGCAGGGTCCAATGAAAAAGCGGGACAGATGCTCAATTTGCGTGAGGCGGGACAAAGGGTAAAATTGCTGTACAGTACAACGTAAAGCGGGACAGGTGGTCACCCTACACCTGAATGTCTTTCTCTGTTTCTCTAGATGTTTCGGCATCAGTCCACTGATGAAACCACGTCTTGGATATGTAACATCTAATTGTCTAACCTAAGGCTTAAACAGTGACCTTACAGATTAAACAGACAACTGAAAGATATTTGTTTTACATTGTGTTCTAGATATTCATATTGTAAATTTAAACAATCATAATGGCATGTGAAAACAATTATTTAAAAATAAATAGTTTTTGCATACATATCAGTCTTGGACTGTATATAATCAATAAAGTGGCAAGTGTGGATTTTGGAGGTCAATAAATAGCAAACAACTGAAATTAAGACTGTCTGGAGTGCATTCAATTGTCCACTAGATGGAAGCAGGCTTCACTAAACCATGTCTCTGATTGTCGAAAATGTCTTTATTTAGTCTTCCGAATCTCGTATTAAAGATCAGTTAAAGGAGCGATCTTAACAGAAACCTTGACAACTAGAAACAATAGTGTGATATCAACAAACCACTAAAGTCCGTTTCATTCCATTCTACTGAATACTTTTATATTTAGATTTACAGAAACACTAGTTCTCTTGCAGTGGTACTTTGCAATAACAAATGTTGTGCTGGCTGAATGGAACCCTAATATGAATCCTGAAGTCAGTAAACATTTGACATTTTTTAATACATTAAAAGGGTTATTAAAACTCCCCTAACATAAAAAATAAAATAAAAAATAAAATACCAAACCCATGTTAAAACAATTAGTTCATTCAATCAAAATGTCAGATTAAATGTTTGGTTCATTTGAAAAATAGCCTGTAACATGTATTATGCACCCCCTTTTTGAGTTTTAAAAGGCAATCACAATAAGTGATTATCTAGATTATCTAGCTCTGAAATGTCTGGTCATTCTATTAACCAACTTCATGAAGAGCAACCTGGTATGCTTTTTAACCTAACCTAACTTATTTAAAAAATAGTACCCAATATTCACTCACCTAAAGGATTATTAGGAACACCTGTTCAATTTCTCATTAATGCAATTATCTAATCAACCAATCACATGGCAGTTGCTTCAATGCATTTAGGGGTGTGGTCCTGGTCAAGACAATCTCCTGAACTCCAAACTGAATGTCAGAATGGGAAAGAAAGGTGATTTAAGCAATTTTGAGCGTGGCATGGTTGTTGGTGCCAGACGGGCCTGTCTGAGTATTTCACAATCTGCTCAGTTACTGGAATTTTCACGCACAACCATTTCTAGGGTTTACAAAGAATGGTGTGAAAAGGGAAAAACATCTAGTATGCAGCAGTTCTGTGGGCGAAAATGCCTTGTTGATGCTAGAGGTCAGAGGAGAATGGGCCGACTGATTCAAGCTGATAGAAGAGCAACTTTGCCTGAAATAAACACTCGTTACAACCGAGGTATGCAGCAAAGCATTTGTGAAGCCACAACACGCACAACCTTGAGGCGGATGGGCTACAACAGCAGAAGACCCCACCGGGTACCACTCATCTCCACTACAAATAGGAAAAAGAGGCTACAATTTGCAAGAGCTCACCAAAACTGGACAGTTGAAGACTGGAAAAATGTTGCCTGGTCTGATGAGTCTCGATTTCTGTTGAGACATTCAGATGGTAGAGTCAGAATTTGGCGTAAACAGAATGAGAACATGGATCCATCATGCCTTGTTACCACTGTGCAGGCTGGTGGTGGTGGTGTAATGGTGTGGGGGATGTTTTCTTGGCACACTTTAGGCCCCTTAGTGCCAATTGGGCATCGTTTAAATGCCACGGCCTACCTGAGCATTGTTTCTGACCATGTCCATCCCTTTATGGCCACCATGTACCCATCCTCTGATGGCTACTTCCAGCAGGATAATGCACCATGTCACAAAGCTCGAATCATTTCAAATTGGTTTCTTGAACATGACAATGAGTTCACTGTACTAAATTGGCCCCCACAGTCACCAGATCTCAACCCAATAGAGCATCTTTGGGATGTGGTGGAACGGGAGCTTTGTGCCCTGGATGTGCATCCCACAAATCTCCATCAACTGCAAGATGCTATCCTATCAATATGGGCCAACATTTCTAAAGAATGCTTTCAGCACCTTGTTGAATCAATGCCACGTAGAATTAAGGCAGTTCTGAAGGCGAAAGGGGGTCAAACACAGTATTAGTATGGTGTTCCTAATAATCCTTTAGGTGAGTGTATTTGTATTTTTATTATAAAGCACCCTGAACCTTTTTTAGTTCAAAAGTTAAAAGCTGAAACATATCGAACAGTTGATGGTGCTAGAGAGTCTGAGATAAAGACCCCCAAAATTGCCATAATAGAAGTTGAGACACTATTAGTGTGCCACATTTCACTTTGAACCATATGGTTTTATGGGCTGTCATAACTTTTTTAACTGCAAAATAAAAAGAAAATGTTACGCCTAATCATCGCTTCCACATTTAAGGTCCTTCCACATGATTCTCCAAAGAGAGTATGCATAGGCTTTCTGCCTCCAAGCACATTGAAAACCAGCACTAGGTCCTAGAACAGGATGGTAGGGGCCAAGAGGGTCTTGCACTACACAAATAAATTACTGACCAGAGGGTGTTTATCTACAGATAAGCACTCAAGAGGTCATGAGTGGAGGTTTATCCAAATGTTCAAACAAAAAGGAGAGTATCATCTGCACAGGGCAATTAGTTGGGTCCTCACCTCTGGAGGTACATCAATCGGCCACAATTTGGCATTTTAAGGCATGCAGCTGCCTCAGTGAGGGGGCCCTGGCCTGTAGTATGGTGTCTAGCATCGGTTTGCAACAACCCTATTGAGTCAGATGATCCCCATTCAGAGACCAGTCATGCGGCCTCCACAGCTCATGCCTCGAGCTTGAAAGAGCAAATCTGTCCCCAAAAGATATAATACATAAAAGGTAAAAAGTATTGTGTGATAATTATAATGAAGCAATGTTATTATTACTTTGAGATGCACTCTTCTGTGAGATACAATCATTAAAAACAGTTTTCAAGTGTAAAATATTTGAATTGTACATTATTGAATCGCACAAGGGCAACATTTGATTTGATTTGATTTGAAAAGAATTTCCCATGGGGGATCATCCACAGTTCTACCATCTCTGAGTTCCAGTGGCTGTTGGGCCATTTCGGTGCAACTAGTATCACTGTTTCCTTGTCTTCTTGTATCTTTCACAAAACTTGATGTAGCAAGATGATGGGGGAAACACATATTTGTGTTTTGCTGGCCATCTGTGAGCTAAGGCATCCAAACCTAGTGGAGCTTGTGTCACTGAGTACCAGATCCAACAAATCATGGTCCCTGGGGAGGCAAAAAGGGCTCCATGAAGGTTTGCTTCTGACCATCTTGCCGAGTGTCACACCTTTTCAATAAAAGCTCTCCTCCAGTAGGTAGTGTGGCTAAACAACAATGTGTTACTGGTTACTGTGTTGCCAATCATGATGAGTGACCCTCGGGCATAGCCAGCACTGGAAAGGTCTCATCCGTAGCAAGCCTAGTGTGGTGATGGCGGCTGCAGCAGCCAACTAGCCCAGTGCTCACTGGTACTGGAACAGCTTGAAGCTTGTCAAGTGTAAGAGAGTGGACTGAACACGTTCATCGGCCAAGTGTCGACATGGTTTCATTTCTAAAAATGAAACTTGCTGATTTCATTTCTAAAAAGGAAACTTGCTGACTGGGCACCAATACGCTCTTTATCCAGTTGACCTTGATGCCCCCAGTGCAGATAGAAGGCATCTTTGTTGTCTGTACTAGAAGTTAAACCGTGTCAGCTGAAATGTGCAGGTCAAGATCAGATCAAGAAAATGGTACAATTTCAGTGCATTCTGAACTGTAATTTTTATTGTTTGATTAATGTTCCATTCCTAAGAGCTCCATCCCATTATGCGGTCATACGTAAACTGCTCTCTACTGAAGAATAGAACTTTAATTTCAGATAAATGATGCCGTTATTGGTTTTGCATTGACTCTTCGGTTTTGTTTCGTTTGACCCTTGGCATTTTAGTTTGAACAATTTTATATACATAATTAGGGTGGTTCACATGACACTTAAATAAAACCATAAACATAATTGATAACTAAAACTAAACCAAACCCTCATTAATTCTATAGATGAATAAAAATAAAATATTACATTTGTACATTAATTCATATGTCTGAAGTTTTTAAAAGCTCAGATTGTAATGGGGCTGCTGTAGTCTGGGATCTAACCCAGGTCTGTAGTGCTCAAGTGTAAGGTGTTCTACCACTGAGCTAACTCCCCGATTGTTGAAACTATAATCTTTTAATCATAGAAAAAGGTAAAGTACAAAATAAACAGGAAAGCCAAGCTTCCACAAAACTGAGAAACAAAATAGACACAAGGGTCAAAAAGTACAAATAAACTGGGAGAGCCGAGCTTCCACAAAACTGAGAAACAAAAGAGACACAAGGGTCTAAAGTACAAATAAACTGGGAGAGCCAAGCTTACACATAACTGAGAAACAAGAGGGACACAAGGGTCAAACGGTACATCACGGATGAGACTTAAATTGAGAACTGGTCACAGGAGGAACACAGTTTGAAGGCTCAAAACTGAACACATGGTTGCAAGCAGGTTTACATAGGGCAATGTACAGGTGCAGGGAATGAGGGTAAATAAGCAGATGGTTAAACTGGGTTAGGGGCATTGGTGCCCTCTGCAGGTCTGGAGGGGAAAAGCACCCCAAAGAGGAGAACCTTTACAAAGACAATTTGAATATCCATCCATCCATCTTCTATTACCACTTGTCCTATATAGGGTTACGGGTAGTGCTGGAGCCTATCCCAGCTGTCTCTGCCAGAAGGCAGGAAAACACTTGGGGGGGGTAATGGAATACATGTAATGGGAATACATATTTAAAATACAAAATATAAGTAACTATATTCACTACGGTTACAATTAAATAATTGGTATTTAGAATACAGTTACATTCATAAAGTATTTTGAATACTGAAGAGATTAATTTGCATTTTATTGTCATTTGTTTAATTTAATATTTAGTCCTTTCAGATGGAAAAATGTATACATATAAATGATGCGATCCAAAGTGCATTTGAACAGCGGTGAAACACTTTCTTATGATGTGTTACATTCATAAGAGCAGACAGAGAAGTAAGTTTGAAGTAAGTTTGGAGCAGAAGCAATTGAAATAAACCTTGTGTAAATTGTCAGCTTTACGCTAAGCTAAAATGCCATTTCAAGCCATTTTACATGCACATGTTACCAGACACATATATGTCCCACCTCCATCACACAAAGTTTTCATTGGTAACATTGCAAAGGAAAAAAACATAAAAATCATTCAGACAGCAACATGATGGGACACTACGCTATAGATATGAAATATAATTAATTAGATGGTTTCATATTGAAGTACACAAAAATAACATTCAGGTGTCAAGGTGTTCATATAGGGTCTGTCTAAGATAACTATTTGCTCTCTAGGTGGTTTGCTAAAAAAAATAACATTAAATATTAAATATTTTGTATAATGTACATAATATAATGAAAATATAATATATGTAATATAATACATAAAAGGTAAAAAGTATTGTGTGATAATTATAATGAAGCAATGTTATTATTACTTTGAGATGCACTCTTCTGTGAGATACAATCATTAAAAACAGTTTTCAAGTGTTAAGATTGCCCCAAAACAATGCATGCTATTGTAATATTATGACTTTTTGTATTGAATACAAAATATGAAGTCTCACTCAATGTAAATATTTGAATTGTACCAGATCTGTTGGGACATATAAATGATTTTAAAAGACTGCAGGTCAATTTGATGTAGATAGAGATGAAGGAAAATGTAAAAAGTTACAATTGTGGGTCTACTCTATTTGATGAGAAATGTTTAAGTTATTGAAATCGCTGACTTCTCATTGTTTTAGTGTTTTAGCAAATCTGAACACAGTTTAAGGCATTTTGAAATCTCTTCTAAAACTCAATTATACTCAATGCAAAATGAACAATGTTAGTGTAGTCCGTAGGCTACAGTATGTGCATGAATATGATTTGAAAAAGTAATGTCGTCTTGTTCATGTAATATAATACAAAGATCTGGAGGTCAGGGTTTCAGGATTGTTTGAATACTTGTGTTGGATTAACTTGCGACATGTGTATGGTAAGACCATCTTGATTGACCATCTTGGTCAGATATCGTACATCAAACTCTCAGTGGGCGTGGCTGATGTCAGTGCAAAAGGTGCTGTGTGGGGGTGGTTATGCAGGGTTCTTTGCATCGGACATCTAAAGAGAGGGAGAAAGAGGCTATTAACCGCGGTCCATCCAATGGTGTGGTGCTTTTTAGAGTAGCTGTGGCGACGAGATTGTGTTGACGGAGGCTGTGATGGGTTGACAGGTGCGTGACAGTCGCGGTCAGTGCAAGCATGTATGCCAAAGGGAAGAGCAGCGTGCCATCGGACAGTCAAGCCAGAGAAAAGTAAGTTATATTGATCAGGGGCTGCAGGGAGAGGAAAATTCGCGATCATCTCTACAGTTCCTCACACACACACACATTTGGAAAGAAGAGATATGTCTGACAGTAGGCGCATATTCACTACTGTATGTTTCTTTACTCAAGTTACGTGCTTTTTTACATAATGGTGACCTCAGTATTAGGCTATAACGTTACAGTGTTACACTGTCAATGGTAGACATTGAATGGTATGGTCATGTATGCCTGTATGATTATCGACAGAAATATTGTTACCTCTATCGTTCAAGGTCAGAATTTCTCTGTAACAGCAGACTGGGAACAAACAGACAGTTTGCTTCCCGTTTTGTTTTTTACAAAGTGTTTTATGCGTTTTACGTTGGAGTGACCTTGTGATGGACTGGTCGGTTCGTTTCGTTTTAGACAGGTTGACTTGAAGCTAGAATTGATAAAAGCTGTGTTCACGACAGGTTTGGACGGTATTAATGTTATGGGTTTTTGGTTTTGTTGTTGCTTGTTTTTTAAATTGCATTTTAGAAATAAAACTTTTTTTAATGAGGATAAAATTACTGAGTGTACCTTTAAAGGTGGCCTCATTGTTTGTTGGGGTTTTTGTTAATTATCTGCAGGTCAGTTACATCTGATAGGCCTTGTAATTGATTGGCTTCAAAGGTAGGCTATGGTAATTTGTAGTGCTGCTTGGTTTCTCTCACTTTTCTGTGTCGATAAACTTTAATCTTAGTTTATGTCTCTAAATGTATTTATTTATTGAAAGCTGTACTACTACGCATTATATGATGTTTTACCCTGTGAATTTCATTGTTTTTAAATAGACAGTCATTTCAAATCAGATAAGACACTCCAAAAAAGTTGGACAGTTGACAGTGTTTACCATTGTGAAATATCACCATTTCTTCTAATAAAACGTATTAAGCGTTTGGACACTGGAGACACATATTTGTTAAGTTTAGGACATGGAATTTTCCCCCATCCATCCATTATGTAGGTCTCATGTAGCTGCACAATTGTACGGGGTCTTCGTTGCCGGGTGATGTGCTTAATAATGCGCCACACATTCTCTGTCTGAAGACAGGTCAGGACTGCAGGCAGGCCAATCTAACAGCTTGGATATATATATATATATATATATATATATATATATATGTTTAATATTTAAAGATAACTATGTATAATTATATATTGAAGATAAATATGTATAATCTTTATATATTGAATTAATGTTATATGAGGGGCTTTCTCAGCAAATATTTGTATATGCGATTAATTGCGATTAATTAATCGGGACACCATGTAATTAATTCGATAAAAAATTGGATTGACAGCCCTAATATATATATACACATATACATATGAATTGGCAGTATACAGTATATATAAAAAAATCACATAGGTGAATTAAAGGTAAAACATCATATTATGTGTAGTTATGGTGCTTTCAGTATAGAAAATGGTTCATATAATTTACAAATCACTCTTTTTTTTCTTCTTATTAGAATTTTTAAAACTGTCACAACCTTTTTGGAATTGTGGTTGAATTTGATGTGGTGAAAAAGCTCTGTCAAAGCAGTTGCTTTCAGTATAAAGGAGAATTTCCTGCTGCTGGAACACAGTTTTCCCACAGAATGCTTGGCCTCAAATATTTCTCTCCATCATTGATATACAAGCAGCATCACTCCGGCCTGACTGTAGGTTAAGTAAGCGTGATGGAACGGCTTAGAAACTGACTAGGAGTCACTCTTTCTATCTTTAGCCATAATACACACACACGCACACACGCACGCACGCATGCACGCGCACACACACACACACACACATACACACATGTGCCATTCAACCTGCTTGGAATCCCAAAAAGTTAAGCCGTTTCCCCTTTAGTTTAATATAACATTGGTCTATGTATCCTGTAGTTGTAAACTAGACTATTTTTTGTTATGCTTGTAAGTTGTAAGACTTCACATTTTCTCCCCTTTTTCATCTGCTAGATAAGCTGGCATTTCCTGTTGTCGAAGAAAGAGGCATTGTTTCATTGGCTATTGTGTAACATGCTCTTTTAAATGCATGTTTTGGTCAAACACCATTTCCTGTCATATTTGAATACATCAGACACATGCTCTCAGAATCATTGTTGCAGTTGCACCTTGTCTCTGTTTCATTCAAATTATTTCTATGTTCAGTTATTATGAGAAATATGAGCAAAATCTCATCCTATTAACCTTAGAGAAGAACTCAGGCCCAAGCTAAATTAATCCAGACTTGGGCTGAGGAATGTACTGTAACAGTTTCCTGTCCCCACTGCAGGATATGAGTTTCATTCCTTAGATTTACCAAAAGGCCACTTTTCCCTCCATAATTTTTTTTTATTGTTCTTCATAACTCCATTTCACCTGTTTTTGACTGAATGGCAAAGTGGAAGCTCTGCTTTCTTTTAATTATGACAATGTCTTTATACAGCATGTCTTATAGCTGAAGTGCGTAATTTCTGTGCCACTAGTGTCAGCAAACAGAATTATTAAAATAATTACAGTTCTGATATATTAAATCTAACAAAAATAGGTTAAATATTACATCAATATTACATCTTCTGTTACAGTTTTAGTCTGGAAGACCCCATTAGACATACTGCAACCTTCCCCTGAGGAACAGCCTCACTTTATACACCAAAAGCTCTCCTAATTTTCTTCACTCCATTCAAGTTCACTACCTTGTCTCCACAGTACCAAAACTTTTCTCTGCATGTCCAATCTTAATAAGCAAAATAAGCACTCTTGTCCAGGTCTCAAGAATGTTGTGACTAACCAATTCATCCCTGCTGTGAAGAATTCCATGGCCTAAGAATGTAGCCAAGATTGATAAGAAAATGCCAATTTTGTTTTTCTGTGACTTTTCCCCAAAATCTTTACAGCAGGTCATTTTAAAACCATACTACTGTACAGTATGTATTAAGATTGAGGATGCAGTTAATATAAATGAAAGGTCTACACAAAATTAAAATATTTTAATAAAAAATATGTTTGTTAATTCAGATATCCTTCCAAGCTCTTTAAAGGCTTTTAAATATTTGCGTAAGAGCTAATTTGAAAGGAAACAAGATAATTATTATAAATGTTTGGCTACTGTTTTTTACAGACCTCTTTAACATTCTATAACGATAATAAACTGTACAGATATAATTGGGATTATGTAGAGTAAGCCAGTCATTATCGCAAAATAAGCCCGGCAGGGTTATCAGGACACCAGTGTGAACTAGACTACAGTCAACTATATAGTTTAGCGATAATCATACAAACATTTTTACTGGCTGAATGCTATAACTCACAAATCACAATCATTAACATCTCAGGTTACTTTTACTGTAACCCCTGTTCCCTGATAAAAGCGGACCGAGATGCTGTGCTGATTTAGCACTTTGAGAACATCTTTAGGTGTGACCAGCTGTGAATATGTGTGCAACACGTCAATGAAATTGACTAGAGTTTATAGCCTCTGCTGATGACATCATTGGATGCACCTGTAGTAGGGCTATAAATTGATGCATCACAGGTAATTTGTCTGAAGAGAAGTCCTGGGGCATCCCAGTGTGGCAATGAAGCGCAGCATCTCATTCCGATTTTATTAGGGAACAGGGGTTACAGTTAAGTAACCCGAGATGTTCCCTATCAAAATGCTACACTTTGATGCTGTGCTGATTTAGTGCTTTGGGAACGAGAATACCCACACCACTGCACTGTGGATGTCCGGACCACCTACGGTTGTGTAGTGTGCTCACAAGAGCACGAGAGGTCTGACATGAGCTTGTGATGTCGACTCAAGGACATAAGAGCCTGGAGTGGCATGAACATCCAAACTATAAAATCTTATGAATGTGTGCGGAGAGGACCAGCCTGCCACATCACAAACATGCTGCAGAGGGACACCTCTAGCCAAGGCTTTAGAGGAGGCGATCCCTCTGGTAGAGTGAGCCCTGATACGTACTGGCGAAGCTTGACCACGTGCCTCGTAGGCCAGGGCAATAGCGTCCCTCACCCAATGCAACATTTTCTGCTTGGTGGCGGCCGCCCCCCCCGTTGTGGCCCCATGGCAAACGAATAGTTGCCCTGACTTACGCCACTGGCTAGTGCGGTGGACATAAGTCTGAAGGGCATGTACTGGACAAAGTCCGTGAAGACTTTCCTGCTCCGTTGTTGTAAACAGCGGGGAGCAGAAGGCTTTGAGAGTGACCAGATGTACAGTCGAGAATGGAACCTTAGGCAGGTAGTCAAGACGAGGGTGCAAAATTGCTTTAGCCATTCCTGGGGCAAAATATAAGCAGGCTGGCAAGACACACAGAGCCTGTAGATCCCCAATTCTTTTTAGAGAAGTAATTGCCATAAGAAAAACCATCTTGAGAGTAAGAAGTTTATCAGACGCTGACTCTAGAGGTTCGAAGGGGGTCTCAACCAGACCCTCAAGGACTATTGCTAAGTCCCATGAAGGGATCCTGGTCCTACCAGGAGGTCTCAGTCGCATGGCTCCACGAACGAAGCAAGCAAGCAGAGGATGTCTCCCCAATGGCACCCCGTCACATGAAGGTTCCACAGCTCGGGCCGGGGATGAAATATTGTCCCCTGCACCAGGGACAAAATGTCCCTCCTGTCCGGAATCGCCCAAGGCGTGCCGTCGAGGAGAACCATACCCTGTTCGGCCAACGCAGCACAATCATGAGACCTAGTATTCGTTGATACTGACGAACAGTGCAACCTTGGCCTAGCCTGACTTTGCTCAGGGTGTTCTGAATGGACACGATTCGAGCGGGAGACAATTGTGCCGGCATCATGATCGAATTCCATACAATGCCCAGATAGGTATGTAATTTCCTGAGTGGGAGAGAGAATGCTCTTTTTGACGTTGAGTCTCAGACCCTGAGAAACTATATGAGCTAAGACGATATCCCTGTGCTGAACTGCCAGTTCTTGTGACTGTGCTAGTATCAGCCAGTCATCTATGTAATTCAGAATGCGGAAAGCCCCGGAGTCGCAAAGGAGCCAGTGCTGCATCCATGCATTTTGTGAATGTGCGGGGTGATAGGACTAGGCTGAATGGAAGAACCCGATATTGGAAAGCTTTGCCCCCGAATGTGAACCTCAGGAACTTCCTGTGTTGTGGCAGAATTTATTTATGAAATATGCGTCCATGAAATCAATTGTGAACAACCAGTCGTGATGTTGTATTTGAGACACGACCATCTTGACAGTTAACATCTTGAACTTGAACGCCCTGATTGAGCGATTCAAGCCTCGAAGGTCTAAAATCGCACGCAACCCCCCACCCTTCTTGGGAACTAGGAAGTATCTGCTGTAGTAACCTGACTCTTTCTCTGGAAGGGGATCATGTTCTATGGCCCCTTTGACCAAGAGATTTTGCAGTTCTTTCCACAGTAGACATGCTTGTTCTGGTTCACAGTAGTGGAGACCACGCTGTTGAAACACTGAGGACGGCGATCGAATTGAATTCTTTAGCCTTTTTCTACTGTTCTTAGAACCCACATAGAAACACCTGGCAGTAGCTTCCATGCTGCCAGGTTCTCTGAGATGGGTATCATTTTTGACACTTCCTGTTGTGGGGATGTCGAATATTCCGCATCCTGGATTAAGGCAGGAAGCAACGGAACACCCAACATTTTACTGGAAACTTCTAACTCCTGAAACACCAGAGGCGGCAGGAATGGAGAGGTTTCGTGGGGGTATCGGGAAGGTACAGGTGAATGCTTCACGCGCCCCGACCCGAGGGGGGCTACTCCCACAAGGCTGTAATTACCTACGGCACTCTGCCTGCGGCCGAATCACAGCAGTGCTGATTTAGGACCATATAGCACGATTGCGAGTGTGATATTGCTTATATACAACAGTTCAATGAACAAGTAAATTAATTTTTTTTGGAAAAACCGATCATAAAAACGCATCTGTGCTTGGAACTACTTTCTTACGTGACGGATCAGAATCTGCCGTTGCTGGTTCAAAACAAATGATGCGTCCATTAATTCAAAAAGTTCATTTCAGAAATAGTATCACGGCTTGTGCTGTTTCTAACAAGTCATTGGATAAACAAGGATAGATGGCTGGATGTGTGTGTGTGTGTGTGTGTGTGTGTGTGTGTGTGTGTGTGTGTGTGTGTGTGTGTGTGTGTGTGTGTGTGAGAGAGAGAGAGAGAGAGAGAGAGAGAGAGAGAGAGAGAGAGAGAGAGAGAGAGAGAGAGAGAGAGAGAGAGAGAGATGGAGTGTGTACGATCACCTGTTGCCACACCCATTCAGAGATGCTGTCAGCATTCTCAGTGAAAAACAGACGTCCAAGCAGGGAATTCCTCTCTATTTCGCTGTAGCCATTTTAAACAGTATGTATCAAATGTGGAAACTCCGATAAAAGGTAAGCACATGAGTTCTGTAATAAATCAGTCAGTTGTGTCTCTCAGCATGAGCCTTAATCCTGAAGTTGTCTGTTTAAAGACCTTTAAAGCTATTTCCTAGCTTTGGTAATGTATTAGTAATAGGAGCGATCACGCAGCGCTGTTCTATGACAACAATGACTAACAGATTCACTTTACATCACAAACTGGCTCATATTACACACAAAAATTATCTTTTGCCACCACCAGCTGGTTAAAATATGTCATTTAATAAATAAAGACAGTAACTCCTAACAGCTCTGTACTGCTCTTACACGTTAGTTTAGAATGGCATGAACACAAGCAGATTGATTACACACACACAGTGAAGCGTCCAAGTGCTGATGCTGTCAGACCATCAGTGCTCATGGAACGTCTCTCGTTCAATCAGATTAGAGGACCGGAACTATCTGTGGTATATGTATTATATATAAAGATACATTTTATATAATAATTGTAAAATTTATTTAACAAACCTTGAAATTGCTACAGAAACCCTACAGAAATTTCTAAATATAGTATTTATATAATATATTTTGTATATCATGTGCATAGATATGCATGTCTGCAATCCTCCCCCTCTTAGCCATTATTACCATTATTGATGTAATTTTCATGCACACTGTTGAACTAGATCCCTGCATCCATTGAGAAGTCTTACTATTATGGAGTGTTTTGTTGAAAAAAAAAAAAAGGTGACTTGTCTATGTCATCAGGTAATTTACAAACAATGGTTAAAATATATTTTTTTTGTCTACTGTCACTCTCCTTCTTCCTTTTCAGCTCTAATCATTAATCAATTATGAGTTCTCCTTTTCTCTCTCCTCCTCTCCTGTATTTCCTGTTTCTCCTCTGCCACCCTTCTCTATTTTTGTCTTTCTGTATCGTCATTCTCTCTTCTCACTTTCACTGCACCAAATGTGTAACACATAGCAGGACTCACCCCAAATATATAAGAACTACACACACATAATATTTACTCCAGGAAATGTAAAATTGGCAAAGCATGTCTGTGAGCATTATCTTTTAGTTTTAGACTGTTGAAGCCTGATGGTTTCCTTGTCAATCCAGTCAGTAGCTGTAGGGATTTTGCTCATTTTGAGAAAAAGAAAACACGTCTGGAATATTGCTGTCTCTGTCTATTCTTCATCAATAGAATATGAACGTTTGCTGACAACCTCAGGATTATTAAATCTTAAGAGCTCTGCTCAAGACCCCCTGTGCTCCTCCAACATCCAGATCTCCTCCCTCAGTCACATTTGTCTTTGATATTGGTTTGCCAATGTTCTTTAAATATGCTGTCTTTATTCCAGCCGGTTCTGCTCTCTCTGTCATACAAACATTAACTTTTTGTTGTGAATTTGGTTTGTGCATTTACGGCACATTTGGAGGTCATTTAGTGCATCCAGAGTTGTGTGTATATAAACTAACAGCAGAGTGAAAATTTATTTTGTCTGCATGTGAAATATATACTGCCTGTCCAAAAAGTAGTTGTACACCCTAATATTGTGTTGGACAGCCTTTAGCTTTGATTACGGTGCACATTCGCCATGGCATTGTTTCGACAACCTTATGCAAAGTCACAACATTTATTTCCATCCATAGTTGCATTCATTTTTGGCCGAGATATTGTATTGATGACGGGAGAGTCGAACCACTCAGGAAAGTCTTCACCAGCACATCCCAAGACTTTCAAAAGGGTTAAGATCAGGAATCTGTGGTGGCCATTTCATGTGTGAAAATTATTCCTCATGCTCTCTGAACCACTCTTTTACAATTTGAGTCTGATGAATCTTGGGATTGTTGTCCTGGAATATGCAGTGCCGTCAGGGAGGAAACAAATCCATTGATGAGATAACCTGGTCATTCAGTTCATTCAGGTAGTCAGCTGACTTAATTTTTATTGCAGCATAACACTGTTGAGCCTAGACCTAAGCAACTGAAGCAACCCCAGATCATAACACTGCCTTCAGAGGTTTGTATAGTAGGCACTATGCATGACGGGTCCATTGCTTCATTCTCTTCCCTTCTTACCCTGACACGCCCATCTCTTTGGAATAGGGTTAATCTGGACTCATCAGATCACATGACCTTTTTCCATTGCTCCACAGTCCAATCTTTATGCTCTCTAGCAAATTGAAGTAGTTTTTTCTGATTAGCCTCATTAACAAGTGGCTTTATTGTGGTCACACAGCTGTTTAGTCCAAATCCTTTAAGTTCTCGTTGCATTGTGTATGTGGAAATCCCCTTACTTTCACTATTAAGCAAAGCAGTGAGTTCTACTGTCGATTTTTTACGATGAGACTTCACCAAGCATTTTAGTGGTCTCCGATCACAATCATTCAATATTTTTTCCAAACACATTTCTTCCATGAAGCTGATGGTTCACCACTATCCTTCCAGGTTTTACATTTACATTACATTTATGCATTTGGCAGACGCTTTTATCCAAAGCGACTTACAGTGCACTTATCCCCCCGGAGCAACCTGGAGTTAAGTGCCATGCTCAAGGACACAATGGTGGTGGCTGTGGTGATCAAACCAGCAACCTTTTGATTAACAGTTATGTGCTTTAGCCCACTACGCCACCACCACTCCAATAATGGTGGTTTTAATAATCTGTTGGACAGTTCTTAACCCAATTCCAGTTATTTCAGATATCTACTTAGTTGTTTTCTTCACTTGATGCAGGCCAATAATTGCCCCTTCTGAAATACAGTAATGTCTTTTCCACGACCATGGGATACGTATTCGAAATGGTTGTTTAAGAAATGAGAAGCTGCACACTGCATCAGTTAGGGTTAAAAGAGTAGTTGCCCGCTGAAACATATTAATCACAGCAATAATGATCCAATCATAGACTCTTAAGTATCTGTTTATTTATATCCAAATGCCGACTTTTTGTTTGGACAGGCAGTGTAATAAGATTTGACCCTACCTGAAATGCTAGAATTTGATATGATGCTGCTAGACTGCACTGACTCAGGTTCACTCACGAATTCACTATGATGATTTTAAAAGATTAATTTTGAAAATGTTATGTTTTACTACAGTTGTTCTCAGATGGTTTTAACATAGAAGATTTTACATTGAACATCATGTGGCAAACCAACACAGTGCCAACATTCTTAATTGTTCTATATATAATTAATGTAATCAGGGTCATACTTTCTTTTACCTTTTGTAGTTTTGTTTGTTGTTTTCAAGAATGAAGGCATGTCATGCAACCTGGCCACATTGGTATTCAGCTAATTTGGCTAGATTCTACAAAGAAACCAATTGTGACGAGGACTCGGGCTGGTTGGAATCCATGTGCGGTTTAAGGGGAGGTGTCAACTCGGGACGAGCAGACGGAGTCCGCAGACACACACAGTGAGAGGAGGACGGGCAGGCTCGTAACAAGAACAGGCAGTGGGTCAGGGCAGGCAGCGAACGATCGTGGGTGGAGAACAGGCAGAGTAAACTAGGCAGGCGGCAAACTATCGAGGTCGGGAGAAACAGGCTAGACTGGTACACGAGATAAACAAGAAAACGGGTAGAACGCTCAGAAATGTGGCCGGGGCTAACAAGACTTCGCGAGGAGGGAATTCACAGGCACGGTTTAAATAGACAGGGGCAATGAGAGGCAGCTGGGAACAATCAGGGCAGTTAATACTCGGGCGAGTGCGATCGCCGCTGGACAGGGAGAGAGACGCCCTCGTCGGTGTTTGTGACAGAGCCCCCCCCCTGCGAGCGGCTCCTGACGCGAAGACGAGACCTGCGCCGGGGTCTTCCCCGAGGTCGAGGGGCCGGTCTTTCCGGGTTGGCTCGGTGGAACTCGGTGATGAGGTTGGGATTGAGGATGTCGTCGGTGTCGACCCAGGATCTTTCCTCCACTCCGTACCCCTCCCAGTCCACCAGGTACTGGATCCGACCTCGGCGTCGCCTTGAGTCAAGTAGTTCTCGTACCTGGAACGCCTCCTGCCGTCTAGGAACAAGGGAGGGGGCCGTGGGTACCCTCTTCGTCTGCCCTCGGGGGTCGGCCGGTTTGAGTAGGGAAACATGGAAGGTAGAAGAAATCGCGGTAATCAGTGGGGAGTTGTAGCTGAACGGAGACAGGATTGATCTTTCTGAGGATCTTAAAGGGACCCACATACCTGGGGCTGAGTTTCTTGCTGGGCAGGCGGAGACGGAGATCGCGGGTGGATAGCCAAACCCATTGGCCAGGAGTGTAGTTTGGACCGGGTCGGCGGTGTCGGTCTGCCTGGGTCTTGGAGCGGTTCATGGCTCGTTGTAGGTGCACGTGCGCCTGGTCCCATACTGTCTCACTGCGTTGGACCCAGTCGTTGACCGCAGGGACCTCTGACGGCTCGCTGGACCAGGGGAATAGTGGGGGCTGGTACCCCAGGACGCACTGGAAGGGGGTCAGGTTGGTGGAAGGCTTGAGCAGGGAGTTCTGGGCGTACTCAGCCCATGGGAGGAACCGGCTCCAATCTGACTGGTTTTGATGGCAGTAGGTGCGTAGGAACCTGGTGATTTCCTGGTTGAGGCGCTCTGCCTGGCCGTTGGACTGAGGGTGGTAGCCGGACGAGAGGCTGAGGTTTACATTTAGAAGGCGGAAGAAGGCTTTCCAAACCCTAGAAGTGAACTGGGGCCCCCGGTCCGAGACGATGTCCTCCGGCAGGCCGTAGAGACGGAACACATACTGGAAGAGGTGTTCGGCGGTTTCCAGGGCGGTGGGCAGTTTGGGAAGAGGGATGAGGCGACACGCCTTTGAGAAACGATCCACGACGGTGAGTATGGCTGTGTGTCCTCGGGAACGGGGCAAGTCGGTGACAAAGTCCACTGCTATGTGGGACCAGGGACGCTGAGGTGTAGGCAGGGGCTGAAGAAGTCCGGCCGGCGACTGCTTGGGGACCTTTGCTAGGTTGCACGGTCGGCACCTCTGGACGAAGTCAGCGGTGTCCTCAGAGAGTGTTTCCCACCAAAAGCGGTTTCTCAGGAGGCGTGTGGTAGCAGTGATGCCGGGGTGTCCGGAGTTTGGGGCGTCATGTACCCAGCGGAGTACTCTCTCCCGGAGGCTGGGGGGCACGTATGTCCGGTCCGGCGGGCACTCGGGAGGAGGCGGGGCAGTGGCACCGGCTTCGGCGATGTCGGCCATGATGTCCCACTGGACGGGGGCTAGGATGAGCGCCGGGGGGACGATGGGTTCGACCGTGGTTTTCTGGGGTTCGATTTCGTATTGCCGGGAGAGCGAGTCGGCCTTGGTATTCCTGGATCCAGGGAGGTAGGTGATGGTGAAATCAAATCGGGTGAAAAACAAGGCCCATCTGGCTTGTCTGGGGTTGAGGCGCTTGGCTGAGCGTAGGTATTCGAGGTTGCGGTGGTCGGTGAGTACTTGGAAAGGGTGCCTGGCCCCCTCCAGCCATTGTTGCCACTCCTCCAGGGCGGCTTTAATGGCCAGGAGCTCGCAGTTGCCGACGTCATAATTTTGTTCGGCGGCAGTGAGTTTACGGGAGTAGAAGGCACAGGGGAATAGTTTCGGTGGGTCGCCCTGGCGCTGGGAGAGCACGGCGCCTATGCCGGTGTTGGAGGCGTCCACTTCAACCACAAACGGGAGGTCAGGGTCTGGGTGATGCAGGATGGGAGCGGTGGTGAATCGCTCCTTGAGTTGGGCTAGGGCCAGGAGGGCTTCGGTGGACCAGTGGAGTCTAGTTCGTCCCCCTTTTACCATGGCGGTGAGTGGAGAGGCGATGGTACTGAAGTTCTTGATGAACCTGCGGTAGAAGTTGCCAAAGCCCAGGAAGCGTTGGAGCCCCTTCACCGTGGTGGGTTGGGGCCACTCCTGGACGGCCTGTACTTTGTTGTCGTCCATGGCCACTCCCTCTGGGCTGATCACGTACCCCAAGAAGGCTACCGACCTCTGGTGAAACTTCGCACTTCTCGGCTTTGGCGTAGAGTTGGTGTTGGATTAAGCGCTTGAGCACTGTTCTGACTTGACTCACGTGTTCCTCGAGCGAGTCGGAGTAGATCAGGATGTCGTCAATGTACACTATAAGGCATCGGTTGAGCATGTCCCGGAAGATGTCGTTGACAAAGGACTGGAACACGGACGGACTGTTGGATAATCCGAGCGGCATAACCAGGTATTCGTAGTGGCCGCTGGTGGTGGAAAAGGCGGTCTTCCACTCGTCTCCCTCCGGATCGCGGATCAGATTGTAGACGCTCCTTAGGTCTAGCTTGGTATAGATTTTTGTGGTTCAGTAGTTGTTCCAGGGCCGCGGGCACTAGGGGCAGGGGTACGGAATTTGACAGTAACGTCGTTGAGGCCCCGGTAATCTATACAAGGACGAAGGGAGCCGTCCTTCTTGCCCACGAAGAAGAATCCGGCTGCTGCCGGGGAAGTGGAAGGCCGGATGAACCCCTTGGCCAGCTCCTCCTCGATGTAGGACTTCATGGCCAGGGACTCAGGCTCGGACAGGGGGAAGATTCGGCCACGGGGTGGCGAGGCTCCGGGTTTCAGTTCTATGGCGCAGTCACTTGGCCGGTGGGGCGGTAGAAGGGATGCTTTGGCTTTGCTAAAGGCCTTGCACAGGTCGGTGTATTCATGGGGTATCAGTGAGGTCACGTCGGAGACCTTCTGAACCTTGGTGCCCCCCAAGGTGGGAGGAATCACGGTCCTCAGGCATCTAGTCGAGCAGTGAGTCCCCCACTGAGCGATCTGGTTGGTCTGCCAGGAGATTCGTGGGTCGTGGAGTCTGAGCCAGGGGTAGCCGAGGATTACTGGATGGTGGGGGGAGGTGACGACGTTTAGGCGCAGGGTCTCAGTGTGCAGTGCGCCCACCTGCAGGAGGACGTCGGAGGTGGTGTAGGTCACACGTCCTGTGCCCAGGGGGCGACCGTCTAGCGCCGCCACTGTCAATGGAGGAAGGCAAGCCGTTAGGGGAATATTATGCCGTTTACAAAACCCTTCGTCAATGAAGCTTCCCGCTGCACCAGAATCTATCATAGCTTGGGTGTTCACGCTAAATGATGGATTGCTGAGCTTAACGGGCACTTCGAGACAGTCCCCGGCTGAAGAGGAAGAGAGCAGTAAACTCACCCCGGGGTGCTGAGGGTCGGGTGGTCTCGTCGGGCAGGTTGCGCGGACATGTCCGGCTTGGCCGCAATACAGGCAGAGGTGGTTGGCCAGGCGGCGCTCTTTCACCTCCTGAGTCAGGTGGGCTCGGTCGAGTTGCATGGGTTCCGAGGTTGTGGGATGCTGGGGTGTCGGCGCGGGCTGCAAGGTCAGTCTGCCCGGACGCCTGGAGCGGATGAGGTTATCCACACGGATGGCCAGCGAGATGAACTGATCAAGGGAGACCCCCTCGTCGCGACAGGCCAGCTAAGACTGGAGGGCCGTATTCAGCCCCTGGCGGAAGAGGAGTTTCAGGGTGCTCTCGAGCCAGCCGGTTTGTGTGGCGAGGGTACGGAAAGTGAGGGCGTAATCCGCTGCTGTGCGATTTCCCTGGCGGAGCGCCAGCAGCTGCTCCCCGGCGCTCTTTCCGCTCTCTGGGTGGTCGAAGACATCTATCAGGCTTTGCATGAATGAGTCGAATGTGAATTGCGCGAACCCCTGGTTGGTCCAGACCGCTGTCGCCCAGTCGAGCACTCGGCCAGTGAGCACTGAGCTGACGAATAAGATTTTGCTCTCATCGGTGGGGTACAGCGTTGGCTGTTGCGAGAGGAAGATCGAGCATTGCATTATAAAGCCCCTGCATTTGGCGGGCGTGCCGTCGAATTTCTCGGGAAGCGCTAGACGAGGGGTGGCGGAAGAGGGGGGGCCCGGTGAAACCGAGGACGCGAGGTTGGGCGGAGGCGCGGCGGCTGCGGGCATGGAAGCAGGCGCCGGGAGGTTTTGGTGGGAAGCCTGAACGGTGCGCATAATCTCTTCCATGGCGGAAGTGAGTCTTCCGAGCTGGTGCTGCTGAGCGGCCAATAGATTTGCTTGGGTAGCAAGCTCCTCCGACATGCGGGCGATAACCGCTGGATCGATGGGCGGCGAAGTCTTCTGTGACGAGGACTCGGGCTGGTTGGGATCCATGTGCGGTTTAAGGGGAGGTGTCAACTCGGGACGAGCAGACGGAGTCCGCAGACACACACAGTGAGAGGAGGACCGGCAGGCTCGTAACAAGAACAGGCAGTGGGTCAGGGCAGGCAGCGAACTATCGTGGGCGGAGAACAGGCAGAGTAAACTAGGCAGGCGGCAAACTATCAAGGTCGGGAGAAACAGGCTAGACTGGTACACGAGATAAACAAGAAAACGGGTAGAACGCTCAGAAATGTGGCCGGGGCTAACAAGACTTCGCGAGGAGGGAATTCACAGGCACGGTTTAAATAGACAGGGGCAATGAGAGGCAGCTGGGAACAATCAGGGCAATTAATACTCGGGCGAGTGCGATCGCCGCTGGACAGGGAGAGAGACGCCCTCGTCGGTGTTTGTGACACCAATGAATTTGTGCAAAAATACTGCACAGTTTGATTGGATGCGCTGTCTTTGGCATCAAGAACAATACATATGGGTAGCGATGCACAATTTTATTTTATTAATTGTTATTTTAATTGTATTTTATTATTTGCATGTATCATTGTTTTTCCCTGCTTTACATGAACATTAGGAAAGATCTGCAACCCATTTTTACCCATGAGTCAAGGACTACTGCTTTACCACACTTAACATTCACAAATAAAATAAATTAATTAATGAATGTAATGGTAGATATATGCATTTATAGAAAATATGTGTCCTACTGTAAATCTGAAAGTAAAAACTTTAAATGAACTCTGAGTGAACACCCCAATGTTTGTACACCCTTAAAGTCTTTCTTGATTATGATCTAACTAGGAGCTGCTTTGACTCATTTGAGAAGCTTTATTAAATTCTCAACAGTGTTTTTTAACCATATTAGAAGAGACTGTACACAGCTAGAAGATACAAAGAGCTAAATTTAGTGCCACTTCAGAGCTATCCAATTTAAAGTGCTGTAAGTGATTTTAGCCATTCTGGAACTTCCATGAGACTGAGCCGTTGAATAAGACACGCCCCTTTCCAAACCACCGTCCTGCTATGATAGTGTTGAGACTGTCACCGAACAGTAGCAGTAGTAGGAGCAGCAGTGCGTCTTCTCACAGTTGTAAGCAACAATAACAAAAAAACACCCTCAGCTGACAACTGTTATGAATTTAAATATGATACTAAACTAGCAGGGCTTGACATTAACACTTATTCGTTTGTCCGGGACAAGTTGAATTTTGAATAGCCATAATTTTACTTGCCTGACTGGACAAGCAGCCTGATTAAAATGTCAATAATGAATGTTAGCTCAATACCGTGGGTTTGTTGGTATTGAGCACAATTTTTATAATTCCTGCATGTTTCACTTTCAAAATGCAGGGAATTCCCTCTAACGCATCACCCTCTCTCCTTCTCGCCTTCACTTGTGGTGCAGCATTCAGCAGCTAGTGAATGTGAGCGGTGGGGATGCGCAAGTTTACTGAACTTTAGTTCCCCGTCTGTCGCTCTCTTCGACGTTGTGTCAGAGAAGCGACACTAGGGGTCTCTCTTGAGCACCGAATATACCTCTGATCTATGAAAAAAGGCCAATGAGAAGTTGGCAGCTAGTATTTGCATACCCCGCCCCCGGACATACGGGTATAAAGGCGAGGAAATACTAGAGTTCATTCAGAAAATTTCTTCGGAGCCGATGGTTGTGCATGCTGTTCGCGTGAGATCACACCAGTTCCAGTATTCCTCTGACGCTCTGCATGCTGTTGGATTGACGGCGCATTACAGCGGCGATTTCTCCTTCTTTGCACGGCAGTGCAATTGCCCCTGGGCGCTTCGACAGTGCAGAAACCCAAACTCTAAGAGAGTTATTTAAAAGAGTGATTTCCTCTAAAAGAATGATTTTCTCTAAAAGAGCAATACACAGTGGCGTTGAATGTCCTTTTCAGGACGCGTCTTTAAAAAGATGCCCTTCCGCCTCTGTGTAGTTCCTGGATGCGGTAGAGTGCTCTCCGCTTCAGACGGCCACAGGCGTTGTCTTGTGTGTCTGGGTAGCGATCACACCGAGGCTGCGTTTGTGGATGGTTCATGCTCTCACTGCGAGAGCATGACCATGGCAACATTGCGGTCGCTGCTCGCTTTCGACCGAAAGCAAGCCACTTCAGCCGCCCCCCGCATTGCTCTTTCTTCCCACGGGATTTAGGATGGTGCGAGTGGCGCTGGAAGCGATCTGGGGATGGCAGCGGGTGCGGCTCCGTCGGGTATCCCCCTTGGATCCCCCGGCACGCTCGTTGACTCCCGTCCATGCTCGCAGTACCCCTCAGTAATGTGGACACCGAGGAACTTGAAACTGCTGACTCTCTCCACCGGTGCTCCATTAATGGTGATGGGGCTGTGTACTCTGTCTTTTCTCCTGAAGTCCACTACAAGCTCCTTGGTTTTACTGAAGTTGAGGGAGAGGTTGTGCTCCAGACACCAGCGTGTACACGGCGAACGTGCCAAATCCCTGCGCGCGGAGATCGCTACTCTTTTACTCAAAGACGCGATAGAGCCTGTCCCTCCAACCGAAATGGAGAAGGGTTTCTACAGCCCTTCATTGTACCCAAGAAAGGCGGTGGCTTACGACCGATCTTGGACTTGCGAGTTTTCAACTGGGCTCTGCTCAAACTCCCATTCAAAATGCTCACGCAAAAGTGTATATTAACATGCGTCCGGCATCTAGATTGGTTCGCAGCGGTAGACCTGAAGGACGCTTACTTCCACGTCTCAATTCTGCCATGACACCGACCCTTCCTATGGTTCACGTTTGACGGCCAGGCGTTCCAGTACAAAGTCCTCCCCTTCGGCATGTCTCTAAAAAGTTGCAGAGGCAGCTCTTGCCCCGCTCCGAGAAGCCGGCATTCGCATACTCAATTACCTTGATGATTGGCTCATACTGGCCCACTCCCGAGAGTTACTATGCGCTCACAGAGACCAGGTGCTCAAGCACCTCAGCCGCTTGGGGCTTCAGGTCAACCGAGAAAATTGCAAGCTCACCCCGGTTCAGAGCATCTCCTTTCTCGGCATGGAGTTAGACTCAGTCTCAATGTCCGCACGTCTCACCAACGAGTGTGCGCAGTCGGTGCTGATATGCCTCGCCAAATTCAAGCCGGGCACAACGGTCCCTCTAAAACTCTTCCAGAGGCTCCTGGGGCATATAGCATCCTCCGCCGCAGCCACGCCGCTGGGGTTGATGCATATGAGACCACTTCAGCACTGGCTTCAGACTCGAGTCCTGAGACGAGCATGGCACCGTGTGATAATCACCCCTGCCTGCCAAACCCTGGACAGACCTCTGCTTTCTACGGGCAGGCGTGCCCCTGCAGCTGGTGTCCCGACGTGTCCTGGTCACTACCGGTGCCTCCAGATTGGGTTGGGGCGCCATGTGCATAGGGCACTCAGCTGCGGGCCTTTGGAGAGGGGCCCCGCTGCGCTGCCATATCAATTGCCTAGAGTTGATGACTGTTTTCTTTGCCCTGCGGAAGTTTCTCCCGTTAATTTGAGACAAACATGTCCTAGTCAGGTCAGACAGCACCACTGCGGTAGCGTACATAAATCACCAAGGCGGAGTACTCTCCCGCCACATGTCACAACTCGCCCGTCGTCTCCTCCTTTGGAGCCAGCAGCGACTCAGGTCTCTGTGTGCCACTCACATCCCCGGCAAACTCAATGTGATAGCGGACGCACTGTAACGACAACGCTTGCCCAGCGGAGAGTGGAGGCTTCCCCCCCAGTTGGTCCAGCTGATTTGGGAACGATTCGGCAAGGCCCAGGTAGATCTGTTTGCCTCCCAAGAGACCTCCCATTGCCTGCTCTGGTATGTCCGAAAAGATGCTCCCCTCGGGGCAGACGCACTGGCACACAGCTGGCCTGCGGGGCTGCGCAAATATGTATTCCCCCCAGTGAGCCTTCTTGCACAGGTGCTGTGCAAGGTCAGGGAGGACCAGAAACAAGTCACACTAGTGGCTCCCTATTGGCCCACCCAGGCCTGGTTCACGGACCTCGTATTCCTCGCAACAGCCCCTCCCTGTCAAATTCCCCTGAGGAAGGACCTTCTTTCTCAGGGGCAGGGTCTTCGGCCCTTCTTTCTCAGGGGCAGGGCTCCAAAGGTGCATCCAGACCTTTGGAAACTCCACGTCTGGTCCCTGGACGGGATGCGGAAGATCTAGCTGGTCTACCACCTACCGTCGTAGACACGATCAACCAAGCCAGAGCCCCTTCCACCAGGCAGCTCTACGCCCTGAAGTGGCGCTTGTTCGCAGATTGGTGTTCTTCCCGGGCTGAAGACCCACAGAGGTGCGCATTTAGGTCAGTGCTCTTATTCCTGCAAGAGAGGCTGGAGGGGAGGCTTTCCCCTTCCACCTTAAAGGTGTATGGTGCTGCTATCGCGGCCCACCACGACGCAGTAGACAGCGAGTCCCTTGGTAAGCACGACTCAATCATCAGGTTCCTAAGAGGCGCCCGGAGGCGCCAAGCCTGTTCCCCTCCTGGGACCTCTCGGTAGTCCTCGCGGGCCTCCAGAGACCTCCCTTTGAGCCGCTAGAATCAGTTAGACTCAGGGCCCTCTCTCTAAAGACGGCCCTGCTGATCGCGCTCGCTTCCATCAAGAGGGTCGGGGACCTGCAAGCATTCTCTGTCAGTGACACTTGCCTGGAGTTCAGTCCGGCAGACACTCATGTGATCCTAAGACCGTGACCGGGCTACGTGCCCAAGGTTCCTACCACACCCTTTAGAGACCAGGTAGTGAACCTGCAAGCGCTGCCCCCTGTGTGTATTCTCCGCAATACGGTCCCCTTACGAAGCGGACCCGCGTTTTCTGCCCTCCGGTCGCCGTGTTGTAGCAACTCCCCCTCGCTGAGGCTGGATCTAACACTGCGCCACTCCCACGTGTCGCCTAAAAACACATGTGATGTATTCACCAATTTACCTCCCTGCCGGGTAGGTGTGGTCTCCGCAGGGTCTTTTCCCCCTGAAAGAATAGGAAATTGGGAAAGACCCCCTTCCCTCGATGCATGTAAGGGCCCCGGCCGTCTATTGCTCTATGCGAGAAACATAGAGAGAAAAGAGGCCCAGCCAGGCTTGGCCCGTTCCCAGGTTGGCAAGCGTTGCCTTGTTCCCCTGTTTAGGGTAACCAGAAGAACTCTGACAACTTTGTTTGGGGCATTGGGGAAGGGTACGTGCAGTCTGATACAGCCGGCCATCTTGGTACGTAAAACACTGGCCCGCTCCTGTGTCAGCAGAACACGTACATGGCTCAGTGCATGGCGTGATTTAAATTGGACCCCTAGTGTCGCTTCTCCGACACAACGTCTTCCATTTCCGGCTCCTCAGAAAAATCCTGAATGAACTCTAGTATTTCCTTGCCTTTATACCAGTATGTCCGGGGGCGGGGTATGCAAATACTAGCTGCCAACTTCTCATTGGCCTTTTTTCATAGATCAGAGGTATATTCGGTGCTCAAGAGAGACCCCTAGTGTCGCTTCTCCGACACAACGTCTCGTTCCCTCCATCAGGGAACAGAGGTTACATTCGTAACCTAGACGATTTTACACATATAAACGTGTATAACCTGTTAATAGGACATGCAAATGGATTTGTGCCACATCTCTATAAATGAGCGATGTGATATAAATATTGCTCCTGTTTATTATCAACACAGCTTTCTTCATCGCAAGTGCGCAACTTTGGAGAGATCTCATTTTCTCTGCCATGTGTATCAGTACATTTTAATAACCATATAACAATATACATTATAATATTATTAATACTATAACATTAATAAGTCACACAATGAAAACATGATCTATCTTTAATATGTCTATCTGTTTTGAATATACAACATTACTGATTTAGCTGCAAGGTTCTCTCAGGATTTTATCTGTTAACATTTTCAATGCATAAAGGTTCCATTTGTTAATGATAGTTAACAGCAGCTCTATCAAAATAGTTCCTGTCTCTCGCCTCAATGTCTTCTCACCTTCCATTTTCTGCAGGTTAGCTCTCTATGTGTATGAATATCTGCTACATGTGGGGGCTCAGAAATCGGCACAGACCTTCCTTTCAGAGGTAGGTCAACTTTTATTATACCTATACCTATATACAGTACACAATTAAAATGAAATTTTAATTGTGAATGATACATGAGTCGCAATTCCTCTGGTTGCCACACTGGCAGAACCTGTTGGAGGACTCCTAGGCACCCTGAAATATCCTTTTGTGAACTTAAATATATATTTCAAGTGTTTCAAACTTTTAATTTATGATGGGAAATTTTTTTCTAAATGCTGCTAAAGTGAACAAGTTGGCTGTGTATATACAGTATTTTGGAATCAATTCAAGACACTGTAGGTTTCTTTCAAGATCTTAATATTTATTTGTAGGCTAACAATATTAAACAAAACTGTTGATGTTATCTGATCCCAGCTACATTTAATTAGACTGGATATAGACCTGCGCTGGCATGAAAAAAACTGGGTAATGTGTTTCTGTTTAATAGAACTGTCTCAGAGAGATACAGCACAGGGTTGTAAGCTTATTTACACAAATTATCCAGAAAGTGAGCGTCCACTTGTTCAGCCCATTTAATCCCACCGATCATTTAACCATTTTAATTTCAATTGTGACTGAAATTTATACGGAAATTGGCTGGGTCTAAAAAGAGTCATTGATGTATTTTACAGAGTTGTCCATTACAAATGAAAGTGCAGATTGTCTTGATTTCATGTTTTGGAACAGTTTATATGAGAGGTGAAAATAGTCACATGTTAAGTGCAATTTAATTCCACTGTGCTCCTCTGAAAGATGATGTCTGTGTCAATAATAGGAAGCAAGAAAAACCATAATACACACAGCTACCATATTTTATAAATATATTCTTTAAAGGTTCTATTAATTTATTAATAAGATTGCTTTGCCTCATATAAATCATACACCCAGGACAAGTAAACATGTAAGCTGTCAACATTTTGATCAGTGAGAAACATGGAGCTTCATTTTTAAAAAGGTGTCTATTTGAGACCCATTATAAAATTGTAAATTTCAAAGTATTGTTACAATACATGGAACAAAGGAAAATTAAAAAGAAAAATACAGTTAATCTAAGTTTGACATTCCCTTACCCCCAACAATTGCTTGTTAGTAAAAAACAAAAAAACTGTTACGTTATTTTTTGCAATTTTATATTGTCTTATTGAGCAATTAAGCAAATTTGATTGTAGTTTCCCACCAGTTACAGTTGTGACCCAGAATAAATCTCATACTTTTTCGATCTTTTAATTGTTTGTTTTTACACTACATTTTGTTTTGTATGGGTAAAATACCTCACTTAGCTTGGGAAAAAAATGGGATGTCAACAGAATTAGCCTTAGATAACCCAATACCAAGAGTAGATAATGTTGACCTGTTTCCAATGCAGCTGCAGTACATCAGACAGCAAAGGATACATTTTAGAAACCCTCTGAAGGGACTCTAAGAGAGACACTCAACATTAATGGCTTGCTGTCCTTCCCAACTGTGTTTATAAGAGAGATGTGTTTATAACATACCCACCAGTGTTTCAATTCAGGTTTGCTGATGACATGATTGCTGAAAAGATACAGTTAAACAGTTAGAGTAAAAGGAGGAAAAAATTTGTGTCAAAGCTCCGTGTCCAGTAAATATTTGCGAATGACAGAGGGATATGTTTACATTAGTTAAATAAATACATTTTGGAACAGAACAAAGATAGATGAGGAAAGAGAGAATGAGACTGACACGATCAGTAAGGTAAAAGACTGACCCACTGAAATCAATTAGCAAGGAATGCCGGTAAATAAAGCACTGACTGCTACGGTGTCCCAATTAAAGATCTTGGAGCCTTGTATATGTGTTATGAGACCTTTAATGGTTGCTCAGATTTGAACATGTGCAAGGTTTCTAAAAAAAATAAAAAATAGTCAGCATTTGAATTATTGAAGCATCACCACATAATTGTGTCACATAAAGAATGTAAATGAACATATCAGAACAAATAACATAAAAATACACATTCTCTCAGACAAGATTCTTGTATGAAACTCTGGATGATGCAATCTGCTAGGTTCTTTGAACTTGTTATCTGTTAGCCAATCAGCTCGCTGACATGTGATATGTCACACAATCGGCTCACAGGGTGTAAGTTGATAGGTCCTTTGATGTGTAATTGTGTAGCCAATCAACTTGCATACTCTCTCTTTGCCTAACATTTCAATTTGTTCAGTTTGCAATTAAGCCTATTTCTCTGCAGTGCGCTGTGAGTTTTCTCTGAAATGCTATTTACTCATGTGGTTGCTGAGGCTTTTTCTTCTATCAGCTTGCACATAACCTGTACTCAATTAAGGCACTGGCACACATCACAATTTTAGGTACTTAGTTTAAATAAATCTGCATAACTAGGCTAAGTCACTAGTTCAATAAGCACTTTGATTTCCTGTTCCTGATACACGGAGCTGTTTAAGCCTTTGGGCCAAGCAGGCCCAGGCACACATAGAGATTTAGTTTATTAGTGTCATACCATTCGGCCAAGCAGGCTAAGGCACACCTAGCTAGCATATACTCAGTGCACATGGCTCTTCGAATCAGCAGCAGTACACAAGTCTTGGGTTTGTATGTGTTTGTGCGGCTTCACTGATGTGGGATTGCAATTATGTCTAATTTTGCAGCAGCATGTCATACATGCTTGACGCAGCATGTCTTGCAGGATGTAGGGCGGTGCCGGGTCGTGATTCCACAAACCCAGCCCCTAATCAGGCTAATCAAGCCTCAGAGAGGGATAAAGGCCGACTGGAGACTGCAGTGGGACAGAGAGAGAGAGATTTACAGACAGCTGTCTGCACCTTTGTGTGTTTGTCTTTCTGTTTTTTCTTTCTTGTTCTTATTATTATCTTTCATAAATCATTTTTAATAAGAAACTTTATCAAAAAGACGAACACTCTCTCAAAATCTATCTCTCTCTGTCCCACTACAGTCTCCAGTCGGCCTTTATCCCTCACTGAGGCTTGATTAGCCTGATTAGGGGCCGGGTGTGTGGAATCATGACCCGGCCCCACCCTCCACCCTGCCACAGTATATTATAGCAGTAACAAGTCTTCATACTTACTCTGCAGCACAAGTGTAGCAGATCTAGTCCACCATTTAACATCGAGTTTCCATTCAAAGCAAAACATGCAGTCAATATCAAATAATAATGCAAATAATATCAAACTTCATTCTTTCCTAAAACACTCTCCGTATGACTTGAGCAATAAAACTTCTCTAGCATTATGAAGTGTAACTATGCCACCACATGGCCCTACTTCTGCTCATCAATTTCCGCAGCAATGCATATTGCTTACTGTTCGTAGCTGTGCTATTTTTAGACGGCTATGAGAGACTCTTATATGTGCTGCTCAATGATCACACCAAACTTGAAGAATTCTGAACACCCACCACTCAGATATGAATGCCAACAAGCTAGACAGCATGTTACGAGTCAAACCAGCCCTTGTGACTAAGCCACGCCCAATTTCTTTGTGATCTGCTTCCTCAGCAACTCCTGTCTTTGGCCTCTCTGCTCCTGTAACCAGTTCACACTGGACTTGCACCCAAAAATAGCCAATTCTCTTGCAACAATGAATTTAGATAATGTTGGGCACACTTGTGTCGTTTATTGCAGTTGCTGTTAGCCCTTTAATGTCTGTAAACCCATCTCACATTGTCAGTCACTTCAACCAACCATATCCACTAATCACAAATGACTGGAGATGTTATCAAATGAATGAGAAAATGTCATGGAAATTCATTGGTCATAAAAGATGGGAACCCTGTACAAAGACAGTATTTTAAGACATCACAGCTAAATTAATTTAACAGCAAAATTATTCTGCCTTCTAAGATACCTCGTTTTTGCCAAATTCAAAGGCAGCATTGCTTGTACCTTTTGTAGATAGGGCAATCCCAGAATTTATTGTGATGAGCTAAGTGGAAAAAAACTAAAAATCATCCATGGTGGTGACAAGAGTCAATAACTTATAAAGCCACTTATGAAGTTCCATTTCAGCTAGGATGCTGCCTTAGCAAGGAACAAATCTATTGACTGGTTACCCTGGGACTGGTTTCAAGCAGATGGCACTTTTATATCTCAAGTTACAGTTTTATCACTTAGATCTATATTTGGCAACATTACCATGCAGCGTTTGATCTTAATTCTGTTTTGTTTTTTTATCACAAAGGGAGTGCAGTTTCAGTTGTTCACACTGAATTTCTTCTCTGTTAAACTTGACAGATCAGATGGGAGAAGAACATAACATTAGGAGAGCCACCAGGGTTCTTGCACTCATGGTGGTGGTAAGAAACTCTAAATCTTTGCTTTTATATGACTTTAGCACTGTTCAGATAGGACATCTGCGTTTCATCTTATGTACTGATTTAGACAGGATTAGGATCTGTAGTTATTACTAAGGTGTAAGTGTCTGTTGTTGAATGTGGATAATATGGAAGTATAATGACTGAAGTCCTGAGAAGCAAGATGTAAGTGCAGCTTTTAAAGGAAATTGAAATCAAATGCAAGAAACCAGAACACAACAAACACTACAGCCTTAAGTATGGCTCTCACTATTCGATTGTCATACTACCTGAAGCACTACCAGTACTGCTCATATTGCACAACAAGGTTTGTTGTTATCTGCCGGCTTCTTGCACAAACTACAAGATCTTTGACGAAGAGCCAACCCGGACCGCAGCAAAACATCATTTTCTCACATAACTTCACGTGAGAAATTAGAGTGACCACAAGATTTATCCAAGAATGGAGGGACACGATCAGCTTGCAAGTTTTCTGTGGACTTATTTTGTCAGAAAAGAAAAGAAAATGTGATTGGCTGGTGCAGTTCGGACTTGTTCCTGCATCGCTCACACTACAAGATCATGTTAAGATAATATCAAGCACTGGGTGAAAATATCCCAGCATCTGTGTCTGCTTAAGTCTGGCTCAGATCGATGAACTGCTCATACTTAACAAGCATTGCCGACCGTAGCGAGCACCGATTTGTCGGCGGTCCAGCGTTTTTTGTTACAGACCTCGGAAATCTGTCTATGACAGCAAAATCCGCCTTAAAATCGTTAAGTGAGAGCTCGGCTTTACAAGAATAAGAACTGACAAAGACATAAAGACTAACAAGGACTAACATAAAGATTAAAAGACTAATAAAGTTACCAAGACTAGTAACAAGACACCTGGGACAAATCAACAAGGGAAACAGGAAACAAGTGCATAACTTAAAAAAAAGAGCCATACAAGGACAAGCACAAAAACAAAGACCCAATATCTTTACAGGAAGGTCATGGAACCTGTTTAAATAAACAAGACTTATATAAATGATTCATTGTATATTATAATACTTTGTAAATAATCAAGAATAAAAATACGCGGAGGCCATTCTCATACTTTGCTTATTGATTACGTTCTCTTTTTAAATGGATAGTTCAACCAAAAATGAAATTTCATGATGTTTCTATAACCATATGACTTCCTTTTGTGGAAAAAAGTGAAAAGAAGACTAACATTTTACATCTCATTTTGTGTTTTACAGAATAAAGAAAGGAAAAAAGATAGAAAGCCATAAAGGAAATGATGGCATCATTTTCATTTTTGGTTGAACTGTCCCTTTAAACAGAGAATGATATCAATAAGCAAAGTTTGATCACAGACTGCTAGAATGGCCTCAGCATATTTGTTCCCTTGATTATTTACAAAGTATTATCAAAGTATTAACTATTCCTTTATATTGGATGGGATACCAGCAGTACTTGAACTGTTATTTTATCCAGAAAGTTGACCAAAAACAGTGCACCAGAGAACCGATGATAAATTTAGCCTAAGTTACATTAGGACAAGCAGGTCGATGAAGGTGAAAATAAATGTGTTGATAGTTGGGGGAAAAAAGTAAATATTGCATTCACAGACATTCCTAACTAGTCCCATCCGGATCGGGTTTTAAATAAAGGAGAATAGTCATTTATTTTTAATCTGCAGCAACAATCCTTTTGTGAAACAGTGCACATCTTTTGTTACAGTGTTTTCTGGGATCTCTACTCTGCTGCTCCTGATAGGAGAGAAATGTGTGAGCACTCAAGTGAATCCAAAGCTTTTCACGACTATGTGAGTATCCACCGCACTGGCATTACTGCCATCTTTAATATGCATGCATTCTTTAGTACGTAGCCTATAGCACTGCAGGCAGTGAGTACAGCTGATCTCTTGAGACCACATAGAATAATTGTAAGTATACAGCTCATAGAAGGTGAGGTGAGATGAGCTTGAGGGGAGAGGGAAGCGAGAAGCTGTAGAAGAATAATGAATTGGTGTTGCATGCAGGCATTATGATGTAATACAATGATGTAATACATTTGCGGTCATCTTCACTAGCAGAATGAGGACACCTTGACCTCTGTGAGTGAGAGAGAAAAGAGGAGAGAGAGGGAAATTAAAGACTTGTCTGGAAGACATACGGACTGGTTTGCATTAGGTCAGCATAATGTCCCTTTGTTCCCCTAATACCTTGATTACAGACAGGTACACTGTAAAGTTAATCTATCATAAACTATACAGACCTCAGTACCACAATCAGGATTAATTGTTGACTAGATCATTAAAGTAAAAGCCTCAGCTTTTAGTTTTATGTTTTAATCATGTAAAGTACCACCCTGATCTTCATTCATTCATGCCATCCCCCATCAGACATTTTTGCATTGTTTCAACTGTGGTCAATTTTCCCTCTGTAAAAACTTTTAGTGCCGTTATGCTATCACAGACATGGTTTCTGGTCCCATAGGAACATACATTTTTACCCGTTCACATAAGCAATGGTGAGAATGATTTTACTCCACTGACAGTTAGGTTTAGGGTTTGGGTAAGGGGGTAAAGTTAATAAAATATGTATTTCTGCTCAATGTATTATATTATTTACAATACAACTCGCTTTTTGTTGGCTACCCATTCCCGTGCCATATAATAGCATCTTTTACCTATCAAATGCGCTGTAAAAATAGCCCCCGTTATTCTTATCCCATTCGAATTAACAAGTTGGTAAAAAGCCAGTGAACCCTTTAACTCATTGTTTCTAAAATTCACCAAGAGTCTGAAGTGGATGTTGGTCATTGAGAAGACACCATAAAATGTAAGACACGCTTCAAACCTTGGCTGTTGCATTTTGACCAATGCATGAGAAACAAACAAACATGATTTCTTTTGATTAGGAAAATTAGAATAGGACACAAGTGCTAATTTTGTCATTTGAGCAGAGTGAATGGGAAAATGTTTGTTAAGCCCTGCATTTCGCAACATATTTTCGGAATAAAATTACATAATGTGAAAAGAATATAAACATATATTAAAAATTGCACGTGTACATATGCCAGTCTATGTTACATGTCCTATTTTTGTATGACTGTTTATACTCTTACATTGTTTTATATTCTGTGTCTCAGTGTGCACTTGCTTTTTTCTTCTATCACCAAAAAAACACGAGCTCACTTGATAATAAAATCATTCTGATTCTGAAGATTGTCTTTATTTTAAATTCAAGAGTGTACTGTAGGATTACTGGCTTGCTAATTTAACCAGTGCTTTTGTACTTAATTGACTTAAATTTTTGTATTTAAGTCAATTTCTTCTAATAATCCCAGATACATATGAACATATTTATTGCTTCATAATTAATCAGCACAGCTAGCATACTTTTTCTGATGGGTCAGTTACATGTGACTGCAGTATGTAAATGCAGTCGACAATCATCTCTGTGATTTATACAGACATCGCTTATCCCGTGCGAATCGACGATAAACATTACACATGTTGTGGTAGCCTAATAAAATGATTTTACTTTACAAGCGTATGTCTGGGAAACGAATCTGTGTTTGAACTGCCTCTGCGCTCTCACCTCACTGTAGTCTGTTGTTGGAATTGGCACCTATCACCATCAGCTCGCGAATCACACAAGAGTTTAAACGCTGCCTCATCTCTGATAATCCACTCTGTTTAAAATCTTGGACACCAGATATTTGTCAGTGTAGAAGCACATACATATTAATATGACCACACATGAAATGTTGTGCATTCTGTTTGGAGCGGAATGTAAGCACCTCATGCGTGGTAGGAGCGGGGCTGAGCACAGTCTCGTGAAACACGCTCCTCGCTCCAGTGAATTTCTTATCGCTCCCGCTACACTCTGCTCACATGCTTTGGTGTACATACACGATCAGCCACAACATTAAAACCACCTGCCTAATATTTTGTTAGGTCCCCCTCGTGCTGCCAAAACAGCTCCAACCCAATTCAATTCTTGAGACTGTTGTGTGAGAATATCCCAGGAGATATTACAGAGGTTACAGAAATGCTCAAACCAGCCCATCTGGCACCAACAATCATGCCATAGTCCAAATTACTGAGATCAAATTGTTTCCCTAATCTGATGGTTGATGTAAACATTAACTGAAGCTCCTGACCTGTATTTGCATGATGTTATGCACTACACTGTGTCCACATGATTGGCTGATTGTAGATAATCGCATGGCATGATTGTTGGATCCAGATGGGCTGGTTTGAGTATTTCTGTAACTGCTGATCTCCTGGGATTTTCATACACAACAGTCTCTAGAATTTACTCAGAATGGTGCCAAAAACAAAAAACATCCAGTCAGCGGCAGTTCTGTGGACGGAAATGCCTTTTTGATGAGAGAGATTAACAGAGATTGTCCAGACTGGTTTGAACTGACAAAGTCTATGGTAACTCAGATAACCACTCTGTACAGTTGTGGTGAGAAGAATATAATCTTAGAATGCATGAGGTGGACCTACACAATATTAGGCAGGTGGTTTTAATGTTGCGGCTGATCAGTGTGTGGCTAATATGTTCACATTTTAGTCTAGTGGCATAAAGGTCTATGCCCCATAATCTTAAAATGGGTTATTTATAGACAATCATTGCTATATACACTTTGAATACATACTGCCTATTTACGTTTTAGTACTTTACCTTTTATTTCTACAATTATCACAAACTTCTAATACAACTACAGTATGTGTGTTATGAATTTAACATCATCCTTCAGGCATTCCCAATTTAATTGTATCCTTGACTATGCTAAATATTTAATTGACACAAGGAATGACAACTATCATGTCAAACATGTTTAAAGGTGCACTCAGTAACTTTTTCTTTGTGTCATCTTGGACTTACACTGACACCTAGCTGCTTGGATGCAGCATCATATAAAATCAATAGTTTTCAGTTTAAGATGCCATTGTAGACATGTAGAATTCACAGTCAGCCATGATTACTTTAATTAATTAGTGAAAGTGCCAAATAACAGGACGGATACTGAGATTAAGCGAGTAGTATTCGGCTGGTCATGTGATTCCAACATGGCAGCCCCCATGTGCAGACCCTCTCCATGTAGAATAAATCAGCTTTTATAAGGTTACTGTTATGACTGAAGTCTTCATTTTAATGTGAGTGGTCATGATTCTCTTACATATATTACGAAATGAAATTTTGTTCAGTTAATATGCCTACCCTATTGTGCAACTAATTTCTCACTCATTTTTTATTGTCTCACAAAATAGCTTTTATGTGTATGTATAAGTGTATCGGGAAATATTGTCTAGACTGCTGTAAGTGCTCTTCAAATTGTGTTCTCTCCTGCTTAAACGAGCACATTCCATTTTCTTGCCAATCGTAAACACACTTTATTTTTGACCAACTCTCCCTTATTGTGTTCCCGAAAAAACCTGCAGACAATTGACTGCATTTCTGTCGTTTAACACAAATGGAATGAAGGCTGATTCTCTGGGGATCAGTTTGATTTTCTTTTCTTCCTTTTTTTTTTGCTTTCCTGCAGTTGATCCAACCATTAGTGGCTTGCCTACACCTTAGAACATCTATAAGTTACATTGACTTATCCACAATAATATCTGCCTGTTTTTAGCTGTATTAAGTACACACAAATGTAGTTTCAGTGAAAACAATCAGATACCACTGGTTTAATGTCAAGCAAAAGATCACAGAAGGTCAATGTGTTCAGTGAACTACATCTTTTTTTGTTGTGCACAATAATAATGTTTAATAGCTTTTTTGTAGCCAAGACTTTAAGGCATGTGGCTATACAGAAACTGATTTTCAAAAATAAACATTCACTAAGAAATATTCACTGGCATAAAAATTGTAACAACTAGCCTGCCGTAGTTTGTGGATTAAACTACTTTTCTTTGTGTTCACACAGAGTAGAACAAAAACAGCAGCAAATTAAACATGAGAGGAAGGGGGAAGGCATGGCAGCATGAAATAGCTTATAATATTATGCAGTCTATTCAAGCATGGTAATAAAGATTTTCACCCCCACACTAAATAGTTTAAATGTGCATTTTTGATCTTTGCAGATGTTTGTCTCCCCATACTGTGAGGTTCCTGTAATGTCTATCTGGCTGTTTTCCAGAGGCAGAGAGGTGGAATCAGGATGGGGAGAGCTAGCAGCCGAGCAGGGTGTTTATTGCGGTTTAAACTGAAAACACTGTTGTCCTAAAGTAACCTATAGACATCAGCACACACACATACAGACTCAAACACACAGCAGTGGGTTAAAGTCTGCCATCTGTAGCAGAGTATGTTTCCAGCAGAGAGTAGATGTGGTGAGGATGACCTCATCACTTATACATTAGACTGCAGATATTGTGAGAAAGGTTGTCTGGTAGTTATTGGGCTGCATCATTACCCAGGAGGGTACTGGCTCCATTCTCGACACAAGTCAGGTGTTCTGTGGTGCCATCCAGATACTAAGACACCACATAACCCATTATCTGCTCCATGGGGTAGTGCTGTATCTGTATCTGACTGCCTGTTTGGTTTACTGAGAGGGACAACAAACCTGCACAAACCTACACAGTAGTAACTGTCCTTTTATGGCCTTTATGTCTTCCATGCACAAGTCTCTGAACAAATTCCTGTCATTTGACACATTTTAAGATTATCTGTAATTGCCAATACAGTATGTGCATTATCAAATTGTATGAAAAATTTTATTTGACACGAAAACAAATGTCTCTCTGGAATACTTTATTCAATACTGTCAATTATTTTTGTATAATGACTAGAGCTATCCTTTTAATGTGTTTATTATAGTTCACCCAAAAATTAAAATTCTCTCAACAATTACTCACCCTTATGCCATCCCTAATGTGTATGACTTTCTTAATTCTGCAAAACACAAATAAAGATTTTAGAAAAATATCTCAGTTCTGTAGGTCCATACAATGCAAATTAATGGTGACCAGACCTTTCAAGCTCCAGAAATCACATAAAAGCACCATAAAAGTAATCTCTAAGTGGTAAGACTCTATTGCTTTAATATACAGTGCATTCAGAAAGTATTCAGACCCCTTCATTTTTCACATTTTGTTAAGTTGCAGACTTATGCTAAAATGCTTTAAGTTATTCTGTTTTTTTCACATCAATCTACACTCCATACCCCATAATGATGAAGCAAAAAAAATATTTTTGATGACTTTTCAAATTTATTAAAAAGAAAAAACTGAAATATCACATTGACATAAGAATTCAGACACTTTGCTATGACACTTGAAATGTAGAATTATGCTAGATGCATCCCATTTCTCTGGATTATCTTTGAGATGTTTCTACACTTTGAGTGGTGTCCACCTGTGGCAAATTCTATTGATTTGACGTTATTTGGAAAGGCACAGACCTGTCAAAGGAACTGCCTGTAGAGCTCAGAGACAGGATTGTGTTGAGGCACAGATCTGGCGAAGGCTACAAAAAAAAAAGCCCCAGCTGAATTGAAGGTTCCCAAGAGCACAGTGGCATCCATAATTCTTAAATGGAAGAAGTTTGGAACAACCAGGACTCTTCCTAGAGCTGTTCATGACCAAGAGAGGTGTCCGATAAGAGAGGTGACCAAGAACCCGATGGTCACTCTGGTTGAGCTCCAGAGATCATATGTGGAGATGGGAGAAACTAGCAGAAGGAAAACCATCACTGCAACACTCCACTGATCTGGGCTTTATGGCAGAGTGGCCAGATGGAAGCCTCTCCTCAGTGCAAGACACATAAAAATCAAACAAACAAGATTCTGTGGTCTGATGAAACAAAGACTGAACTGTTTGGCCTCAATTCTAAGCGTCATGTCTGGAGGAAACCAGACACTGCTCATCACCTGTACAATACCATACCAAATGTGAAGCAGTTGTGAAGCATCACGCTGTGGGGATGTTTTTCAGTGGCAAGGACAGGGAGACTGGTCTGGGATGAAGAAAATCGGAACGCAGCAAAATACAGGGATATCCTTAATGAAAACATGGTCCAGAGTGCTCAGGACCTCAGACTGGGCCGAAGGTTCACCTTCCAACTGGACAATAGCCCTAAGCATAGCCAAGACAAGGCAAGAGGTGTTTAGGGACAACTATGAATGTCCTTCAGTGGCCCAGGCAGAGCCTGGACTTAAACCCAAACGAACATCTCTGTAGATACCTGAAAATGGCTGTCCACCGACGGTTCCCATCCAACCTGACAGCGTTTGAGAGGATCTGCAGAGAAGAATAGCAGAAAATCCCCAAATCCTGTTGTGCAAAGCTTGTTGCATCATACCCAAAAAGACCAGAGGCTGTAATTGCTGCCAATGGTGCTTCAACTAAGTACTGAGTGAAGGCTCTGAATACTTATGTCAATGTGATATTTCAGTTTTTCTTTATAATAAATTTGCAAAGTTATCAAAAATCAGTTTTTTGCTTTGTCATTATGGGGTATGGAGTCTAGATTTATATGAAACAAAATATTTAAAGCATTGTTGCAAAAGGCTGCAATACATCAAAATGTGAAAAAAATATGAATTGGTCTGAATACTTTCTGAATGCACTGTATGTCTTCTGAAGTGATTCAATCACTTTGAATGAGAAACCGATTTAGAATCTGAAAATGGAGATTTATAGTAAAAAAAGGAAGGACTAAAATATTGAGCTGTTTCTCACCCACACTTATATCACTTCTGAAAATATGGATTAAACCTATGGAGTCATATGGATTACATTTATGCTGCCTTTATGTGATTTGGGATATCACTATTCCCTTGCATTATTAGGACCTACAGAGCTGAGAAATTCTTCTAAAAATCTTTGTTTTCTACAGAAGAAAGTCATACACATCTGGTATGGCATGAGGGTGAATAAATGATGAGAGAAATTTCATTTTTGAACGAACTATCCCTTAAAGTGCAATTAATTTACTGGAAAATAATGCGTGAAAAATTAACGCAATTAATCATGCCCCCGATCGGTACGCAGATTCTGTAATTTGGAATGTTCCTACCATCAATGTTTTCGTACATCTGTGGTAAAAGGGGGCAGTCAGTGCAACTTCAGCTGTACAGGCAACATGCCGTGTCAAACCAAGGAGAGCAGGTAGCACAGACTTCCTCAGATAATGCGTCTTGCGCTGAAAGATAGCTGGACCGAGCACAACAGGATCTTGAGACACTTATGACTAGAGACACTGAAAACTAGTGAGATATGTAATTATTTCTATTAAAAAGGTTAATTGATAGACAGGCCCTGCGATGGACTGGCGACCTGTCCAGGGTGTCCCCCGCCTTTCGCCCAATGTTAGCTGGGATAGGCTCCAGCCCCCCGCGACCCTGTACACAGGATAAGCGGTTGACGATGGATGGATGGATGGAATTGATAGACAGCATTAAAAACGACTATAAAATTGTATACTTGACCACTGTCCCTGCCTGACACCTCATCCCTCATAATAGAGGCTGTTTTCTTAAAGTCTTAAAGGTACAGTAGCATAAAACAGTGCATTTAATTCTAATGGTCAGGTAGAGAAGGTTGAAAGTGTTGAAAATGTGTATGTGTGTGCATGAAACCCTGAGTAACATCATAACTGGACCTTAGTGGAAAAAATAACAACATTATTGAGTCTCATCCATCTCTATTTCTACCTAGCCTATATATGCACATCTGATCCTTGTTTGTGTTTTGGAGTATTTTTTTACATTCCAGTTTGCACGGGAACTGCCCAGTGGCATGACAGAGGAGGAATGGATAAAGAGAGCAAGGGAGAATTTAAAAGAGGAGGGCAGCTAGCGACTTCCTTCCTGTGCTGTATCATTGGTATATTTCCTGTTGTTATTTTGGTCTAGAGAGTCAAACTGTCTCTGTTTTCAGCTACTTTTAAAGTCTAACCTCACCATCCCATACACAAGTCATTATAATGTATCTTGGTTGTCTCGCCTTTCAATAGAGCTTGTTTAAGTTATCACACGCTTATTGGAACAGAAGTGAGAATGAGGGCGAAAGAGGTCAGACAGAATAGTGGGCAAGTCTTATTTGATTAAATTGCATTTCCGTAAATGTTTCTGGTTCAATACAAGTTAAGCTAAGTTATTTTTTTCACACTAAAATCATGTCTTGTGGTTATACTTTTGAAAAAGTGAGTATTATAACATTAAAATAAAGTCCCCCCATTCACTTCCATTATAAGTGCCTCACTGGAACCTTCTTTATTTGGAACGAGTCCAAATAAAATTTTGTGGTAATCAACATTATGCCACAAATGCTTTCGATTGAGCTTAACTTATATTGAACCCGGAACATTCCTTTAATTGCAGTAGTGACTTGGATGAGTTTTGGATGAATTTTGGGATGTGGATTTGGCATTTGTGCATTTTTCTAGATAAATATTACAAACTCTCTCCCTGGTTAACTTTGTATATGTTTGTCATATTGCATGCACTCTTTGGTTTGTGTTTCATGGTGAATTCCAGTTTTCCTAATACATTTTTCTTATAGTCAAATAATTCACTTTTTAACTTTTTTGGTTCTCTCTCCGTTGAGAGAACAACCTGAAGCAACTTGACTGAATGTTTTTTATTCATCTTTTTGAAGCTGTGTAGATTAAAATGTTTCTCTCTCACTCTGAATTATGGGCTGTTGTCCTGATGCAGCTGATGAGAATGTCTAGACGTGGAGACTTGCCATGCAACCCACATTTCACTAATGAGTATAGAAATGAGTCTCTACACAGCCAGCCTCTGGAGGAATCCTGCTCTCCATAGACTGCACGCACACACACACACACACACACACACACACACACACACACACACACACACATGTTGTGTTTCCATGTTTTATGGGGACTTTCCATAGACATAATGGTTTTTATACTGTACAAACTTTATATTCTATCCCCTAAACCTAACCCTACCCCTAAACCTAACCCTCACAGAAAACTTTCTGCATTTTTACATTTTCAAAAAACATAATTTAGTATGATTTATAAGCTGTTTTCCTCATGGGGACCGACAAAATGTCCCCACAAGGCCAAAAATTTCGGGTTTTACTATCCTTATGGGGACATTTGGTCCCCACAAAGTGATAAATACACGCTCACACACACACACACACACACACACACACACACACACACACACACACACACACACACACACACTATCACTCACTCACTGACTCACTCACTGCCTTCTTATTGCAGACAGAAGGACAGAATCTAATAAATATGAAAATGGGTGAACTTAGAGACAGAGTGAGCTAAAAAAAATAAATAACATACTGGAAAAGGTAGTGCCACAGCTGTTTCTTTACCAAGTTTAGTTTCAGAAATGTAATTTTAGCATCAGATCCTTTCCTTTGTTTTTTTATATATACAAATATACATAATTTCCCTTTTGTGTATGAGAAAGAATATTCCCTTATTTCGATGTTGTGCGTTGGCTAGCCCCAACCCTTGAGATTGGTTGAATTGTAAGAAAACATGTCTGCCACACCCCAAAATAATAATAATAAAAAAAATTGTAATATACATTTTGCATAAAGAAAATAAAGCCTATTTTTAGGACCATAATTTTTTTTTCCATTGCGACATTTTCACGACAATTAAGCCTGTTTTCCCAAAATTTGTATTCCCATAACTCATTACCTGGCATTTATACTTCCCTGCATTTTTTATTTACATTTTTACTGTATTAAATACAATTACGGTTCTACATTTTTAGCTGACCAATGCCACTGGCGCATGAATGGTCAGCTAACAGCTGACAATGTGTATTTATTTAAAAACAGGGGAAAGCAGTTAAGTATTATTCATTTTGATTGAGTAGAAATCCAAAACCACCCATCGAAACTTTAGCACATCAACACTAGTGCTGTTAATTATTCAGTGGACACAATGTGTTTGCCAGGAGGTGCAACTTCTGTGTCTCTGTCTTTCCACTGTTTCATATTTCCTCTCATTGTTTTGGTTTGTGTGTGTGCATGTGGGTTTGCTGGAGTAGTGTAGTGTAGGTGGCATCAGGCCTGAGGTTTTAAACGGCAGAACAAATAGTTAAGACTGCATGCTGATGACTGTTTAATGACCACCAACTCTGTAACATCACCTCAACTACGTGAAAAGTGCAAATATTTAGTCTTTTTTAGAAATATGTTATGATGAATATGTTCACAGGGTACCTGCTTACTTTATAACAACTTACAGGTATTTACTGTATGTAATTTTAATTTTTTAGTTGCTGACAATGCTTATTGGAATATCATTCTAGAACCCAGTACAGTAGTAACATGGCTAGCTATTAGAAAAGAGTTGCAATTTATATACAGTTCTGATATTAAATAACTAATATTGCCATTACAGACAGAGGGGAACTGGCCCCCACAGTGAGCCTGTTTTTCCCAAAGGTTTTTTCTCCATTAACCAACATCTTATGGAGTTTTGTGTTCCTTGACACAGTCGCCTTTAGCCTGGTCTCTGTGGGTCTAAATACAAATATTATTTACTTGCTTATTTATTTAATTATTATTTTTAAGGACAATTTACAATCATGTTTTGTTTTATTAAACCACATATTTTTTCTGTTAAAGCATAATTTTCTGTAAAGCTGCTTTGAAATGAAGTGAGTTGTGAAAAAGCACTATACAAATAAAAATGACTTGACTTGATATTGAAAGAGATTTTTTACTGCTACTATACTTCTCTTGCTCTTCAAAATGTCCATTCATTAACTGTTGGTTGTTGCTACTTATGCATAAGAACAAGTTTGTTATAATATAACATACATCCCACGCCTCCCCCACAATATCCCTGTGTCATATATGTAGTTTCTCAGAGGTTAGGTGAGGGTATTTTGTCTGTGTCATGTTTTTGTGTTTCTTTTGTATATCCTTTAGAGTGCAGCAACAGCACAGAGTCCTGTGATTGGAAGTCCTCCAGGAGAAGGTATGCCTATTCCCCCGGGATTTTTACAGGTACACACACACATATTACATGTATTGCACTAAAGCACCAATCTGGTTCAATAGATTGATCGATTTAGTTTCATAACTCTGTTCATTTAATTGGAAAATCTTCTGGATAAAGGTCATTGAATGACAGTATATTAGACCTGGTTCAGCTCCACCTGCACAGCATAGGCAGAGAGGCATTTTCACAGACAATGGCTGTGTCCAAACCAGAAAAATTCTGCCTTTCAGAGGCAGTATACGGAGGTAGGAAGGCATCAAGTCACATCCAAATGCAAAGTTTGTGTTACATCCTGTCTACTATGATGCCTTCATCTGGTTGGCTTTTGAAGGCAGTGTAGTTGTATCATTTGAATATGATATCCCCAATGCTTTGCATCTGGTTTGGCTGTTGAAAAGTCAGTTAATTCATATAAACAAGAAACAAGCATTGTAGTATTTAAATATGTGCTTAGTTATCTCTAAAACACAGAATTTGTCTTAAATCATTAGACATGACGTTATGGAATCTTGAAAGCCAGTCTAAAGCTACTTTTGCTAGGAGGTACCTTAACATAAAAACGCTAAATGGCAAGTCATTGACTGACTGTGCAGTGAGTCAGCAAGGCAGCTGTTTTTGGTTTTGTCTAAAGAATGTTGAAATAGTTTTCTTACCCTGTGATTGATAGATGAACCAGGAGAAACTCTGTGCAGAGTCAGGAGAGATTATGAATGATTCAGCATTTGAACTAAATGTGGAACGTCATTCGTTCAGCAGTGTGGCAGTCTACCACAGTAGATAATGCAAGGATTTTCATACTTCCATTTTTTAATTGGAAAGAGACGATCTGTGCTTTTTTAATATTGGGAGCATTTGAGTGCATAAATACTGGGCTGTTTGTACATCAGTGATAATGCACCAGACCTCATCAGCATGAATATATATATTAATTAACTGTCAGAAGTCAGTCTTAAGGCTTTCCTGCCTGCCTGATGTACATTTACCATCACTCATTGATAGTCTTAAGCTCAGACTGCAGAAGAATCCAGCTGTCAGCTCCAACAATCCCCCCTCCATTTTCTTTTCTAACTCATTTATTTTGACTCACTTCAGCCCTCTTAGATATCTGCTTTCTGTTCAAGTACCACTTCCCTTTATGTATTAAGTCATAAGAGAAGACAGCAACAGAACTGTCCCTTTAAACACGCTGTTTGTTTTTACAAACTGTAAAAGTCATAGATGGTGTCAGTAGAGCTTATATTTTGCCTAAGGCAGAATGTACTTTACTGTAAATGGTGCAAAATGATGACAGAAAAGGAAGTGTTTAAGACAGGCAGTGGGCTTTAGCCCATCATGAAGGCACCCAGAATTGGCTGGTGTTTCTCTATGTATTGCAATTGTGATCTTTCTTGTAGACTCTTCCTAACCTACAACTCCTTTGTATCGTACATGTCTCCTTGCTGGCTTATAATGCTTGTTCAATGTGCCGGAGTTAATGGATACCAAATACCTGATCTACCTAATTACAGTGGTATGGCTTTTACAAAAATGCACAGGTGCATAGTATCTAATGTGCACAAGAATATTAGCATTTGGCATTGGCTATTAAAATCCACTTAATGACTTTCATAGAGAAATGCAGTGTCTCCCTCTGGTGGTGTGAATTATGAAGGTCTTGTCCTTGTCTGTTTTTGCAAATTGTTGTGTGATTTATACTGATATAATCAGTTGTTCTCTGGTGCCCTTGTGTTTCCACAGCAGTTCATGTCTCCTCGTTACCCAGGTGGGCCTAGAGGTTCTCTCAAAATACCCAGTCAGGTATTTTTCTCTGTATACCCTGGTTAGTTGTGCTTTTGGGAACTGAGGTTTTCATTTAGTGAATGGAAATGACTTATTCTACAATCTGGTTTGTTTTGAGCAGGCTTTGAGTCCTGGGAACCAACTCTTCTTATCCAGTGGGATGGATCCTTCAAGACAACCAGGTATTTCAAGTCCTAATGACACTGAAATTTGACACTATACATGCTTCATGACCTGAAGCAGGCCCAGAAAAGATCTGCATATGCAGAGCTCCACAGATTTAGACAAAAATGGAACAAATGACATTTGCAAAGTTATATATTTTTGTATATATACTTTCAGGGACAAATACTATTCATTGCACATAATTCTGTAGATTTTCTTTAAAATAAGAAAAGAAAATGCTCAATGTCTTTAACACAAGTAAGATATCCCAGACATTACAGCATGATTTTCTGCAAAGCTTCTGTGAAATGATGTGTATTGTGAAAAGCGTTATACAAATAAAAATTACTTATGGAAATGTGAAATAAGTCTTCAGATTCCATCTGGGCCTGTTCCTGAGTAATATATCTGTCCATAATAACACATCAAACAAAGGAAAATAAATCACTATGTGGCTTTTTTTCTATTACAAGGCCATCCCAACATGAGTGGGCCCATGCAGCGAATGACTACTAGAGGAATGGTTCCTGTTGGACCACAGGTGAGCTGCCCATGAATAAGTAGAGAGAGCAAATGTGTGTAAGCATGCTGACAAACAGTTATGGATTGAATTGTTCTATCCAGAACTATGGTGGTGGGACGAGACCTCCCCTAAATGCCTTAGTGGGACCTGGAATGCCTGGGATTAACATGTAATTACACTTACAGTTCATCATACGTTTGTAATTCCCTTATTAAGTCTAAATCCTTATTGTGTTACTCAATACATGTGTTTCATGGCTTTGTAAAGGGGTCCTGCAGGAGGAAGACATTGGCCAAACACTGCAAATGCCAATTTGGTTAGTTCTCAACATGACACATGATTGATCAAAAGCCAATAACATCAACAGTAACAAAACCAGTACATAAACTCTCTCTCTTCCATCCCAGATTCCTTATTCATCTGTGTCTCCAGGCAGTTATTCGGTAGGTAATGTAACATTCTCTATGACTCTTATCAAATATAGTCTGTCTATGCTAAAATAAATAATTGGTAGAACATTTAAAAAAATTATTTACCATTGTAAATTTGGGGTAACATACTCTGGTCATTTGAATAAGCAAAATTAGTGTGTTTGCAGGGTCCCCCAGCAGGAGGAGGCCCTCCAGGCACACCCATCATGCCTAGTCCTTCAGGTAACCGATCCTGGATCAGTTGACTGAAGCACACATCACTAATTACATCAAATCCACTATTTAAGAGGTTCTTAAACTTTTTGACTCCAAAGCACCCCATGGTGCAAGACAATATTCGAAGGTCCCCTTTCATCGTAAACTAGAATTGTTAATAGGTTAAAATAATGAATCATCATTTTATGTTTATATGTTGTTTGTAGAGGTTTTCAGCGTTTTAAATGAGCTAGGTTATTGTAAAATAATAATTAAATAATTGCCCCCAGGTTTAGAACCACTGCAATATTTGACTGTTGACAAAGTATCAATCACTGTTTATCTGAGGTTTCAGACACCCGAGACATCTCAGTAGTGATTTCACAAAACCTATTGAGATCCCTATATTAACAATATTTTAAGGCATCATAGGCGTAATCTTCATACATAGTCTATTCCATTCCAAACAGTAGGTAGCAACACTATGTTGCCTTCTAAGATACCTCATGTTCTCCAACTTTTAAGGCAGCATAGTATATGTCCTTTGCAGATATGGCAGTCACAGAATGCAATGAGCTCAGTGAAAAATTTCTTCCAACATGATGGACAGTCAAAAGAAATGTTGATTATAAATAGACTAATTGTTATTCAATTCTGAGAAATGTTGATTAAAATTTGAGTATTTCACCCAATATTTGTGTGTATCTGTGTAGCGTATATTTTTTGCAATATGTGGTAATGCCAAATTTTTTTGTAATTGTAACTGTGAGTGTTAGTCAAGCCTCATGTGGTTTTCATGCTATTTGCCAGTATCTGTGTGACTGTTTATGAAGTTGCCAACTATGTAGATAGTTTCAAATATGTCATTTATGTGGTTCCATTTAGCATGCTATCGAAGACAAGACAAATAATGTAATAATAGTAATAGTAATAATAATGCACACAACCTGTAATGTAATAACTTTGATTTTAGAGTCAACCAACTCTGATGACAATATGTACAGTTTAATTAGCTCAGTCCCTCTGAATGGAAACAAAGCAAGTGTGAGCAAAGCCTTATTTGGCAGTTTTTAAATCACTTCATATTTAAGAAATATATGTGCTGTTTTCTAATGGGATTTATTTCTTTTCAATTTCCATATACAAGATTAATACAAATGCAAACAACTCACAGCAAATGTTAACCAAAAAGAAATCAATGAAATAAACTAAACAAATATGGCCAAAAGTATGTGGACACCCCATGATAATTTATGAGTTTGGTTACTCCATTAATTCCAGCAAAGACAAATCATAATGCTACTCCATACAATTGCGTTCTAGGGTATAGCGTGCTGCCAAAATTAAGGGCAAAGTTTGTGTAGACCCCTTTTTCTATTCAAGCTTGACAATGCCCCTGTGCATTAAGCGAGGTCCATAAAGAAATGCTTTCCTGCATCTGGTGTGGAAGAACTTTACTGGCCTGCACAAGGCCCTGACCTGAACTTCATTGAACATCTTTGTGGTGAATTTGAATGCCAAATGTGAGTCAGGCCTTGTTATCCAACATCATTCTGACCTCACTGATGCTCTTGTGTCTGAATGCTAGCAAATCCCTGCAGCCACGTTACTACATACAGTATAAAGGAATGCCTTCCCAGAAGAGTGGAAGCTGTAAAGGCAGCAAAAGGGGGAATTGATGCCTACGGTTTTGAAATGAAATGTTCATCAGGAACGTCCATAAACACATTCACCATCTTTTGGCTAACATATAATATAATTTATGCCAGGGGTAAAATTTTAATAAATTATAAATAAATAAATGACAGTATAAAAGTTGGGAAATTGATGCCTTGGGAATGAGAACCGGCTAAGTAACAATTTAGGCCTTATTTGTTTTCGATTTGCATGTTTTGTGCTTTATTACTTTCCTTTGTTGCTCATTTTGACAGGATCTGGTGACATTGAAAGCCTCCCAAAGGTATGGTACATATCCTTACTTTCTCAAAAGACAAATTTAAACAAAGACAGACATTCCTCTTGAAATTAATTCATGTTTGTTATAGTTCGCTAAGAGGCTTTGACCTCAAAATTCATGTTCACCTTACACAGAGCTCACCAGGAAACCTCAGCATAAATAATCAGCATGGCACACCAAGAGATGATGGAGACATGGGTGGCAACTTCCTCAATGATTTTCAGAGTGAAAATGTATATATGCAAAAAGCTTTTTCTCATTGGTGTTTATTACAGCTGTCATTTAAAACTATGTACATGTGTTGCTCTCTCTTTCGGTCTCTCCCTGCAGTATTCTCCAAACATGACAATGACTGTGTGAGAAGTTATCGCTGGATTCAATCAAGAAGCGGAATCTTTTCTCAACTGGCTTTTTGGTTTTTACTAATTTTATCTTTGGTGAACTATTTTGAATTAGAGTATATAAGTATACACCAAATCTGAACAAACCCAAGCAAGCCATGAAATGAGGCAGAAGAAGCCTTCAAGCAGCTTTATATTTTGACATTACATGGTTTATGTCTGTGTCCTATCAGCTGTTTGGAATTACTCCTGGCTGGACTTTCTTTTATTTTGCCATTTCCCCATAGCCCATCTCAATTTTGTCTTAAGATGACTACAGTCCAAATTATAATTTTTTTATGGAACTTCAGCTGATGAACTGAGATTTCTTTTTTTGTTTTTCTTAATATTCATCTATCAGTGTTTTCTTGAGCTGTGTATCAAACATATGCCAAGGAGAGGGCTGTATCTCCATGTATATGTTCCATAGTGATAACCTTCACTTTAAGATGCATTAATTACACAAAATAGTTTACACAATGCCAGATCTGTTATTGTTTAACAGCTTGACAGAAAATCAGTCATGTTTATACATTTATGTTTATTTTGTTTTTGAGTGGACTAGACTTTCAAGTATATCGTGAGGAATTTAGGACTTCAGCCTCAAACACCAAAACTGCCAATTCTGACCAAAAATTATAATAAATGTTTTTGACAGCCACCATCATAGTAAGCTGGAACATTGCCCTATATTAAATACATTAAGTTTAGCAAAACCAAAATGTTGATTTCATTTAAATTGGGTTTCAGCGAAACTAGGTATCACCACAACATTTCCTGTCATTTATTTTTCCTTTTCTTGTAAATCTATGAACAATTTGGGTATGCTGATATAAAGATCATTTTCACCATTTGTACTCTGTTTTGTGTGCATCTGGTGGTCTTGTGTGGTTATTGAAGAAGCAGTGGCTGAATTCACAAAACATATACCTAAACATCAAGAAACAAAACCATACTATTAACTTTTGAGAAAATTCACCAAGCAACTTTATAAAAACCAGCATATTACAGTAAACACAGAAATATACACAGCATATATAATTTTACTTCAGTCCTTACAAGCATTAAGTCTCTTATACTCTTTGTACAAAAGTGTTTTATTAACAAATATACAAGAGTTTTTTAAAAACACAAAAGAATACAAAAAAGAAGCAGAAATCTATGCATTATAAAAATGTTTTAAGAGCGCAGGAACAATTCAAGCGCAACTAGAGGGATACCTTTCTCAGATACAAAAATAAAAACGTAATGTTATCAATAAAGCTCAACAGTGTCCACCCACTTTTTCAGCTGTTTTGGTTCCGGAAGTGTTTTTACCATACATTTTTTCTATAAGGATTTCATAAAAGTTTTCTAAGCCATGAACCAAACAAACCAGCTCCAAAGTGAATCGTTACAAACATTACATACTTTATGAAGCAAAAACTTTTGAAAATCTGACAAAAAGACTGTACTTAATGTCTTTATGTAAATAACTAAAATCCCAATCCCATTATTCATTGCGAATTATGTAATCAAATTAAACATGATGGAAATATATAAAACTATTGATTTAAAGTTGTTGGTTATAGGTGTAGAATAATGTATTTTTAGTATATTGCTAAATAATAAAATATATTCGGATACACAGATGAACCAAAATATTATGACCACTTACAGGTGAACCGAATAACATTGATCATCTCATAACATGGCCACATGTCAAGGTCTGGGTAGATTAGATGTTAAGCGAACAATCAGTTCTTGTAGTCAATGTGTTGAATGCAGGAGTAAAGACCTGAGTGTCTTTGACAAAGACCAAATTGTTATGGCCAGATGACTGGATCAGAGCATCTCTGAAATGGCAAGAATTGTGTGGTGCTCCCAGTCAGCAGTGGTGAGTTCCTACTGATAGTGATGTGAGGAGGGACAAACCACAAACCGGCAACAGGGTGTTGGCCGTCCAAGGCTTATCGATGTGTGAGGGCAACAAAGGCTATCCTGTCTGTGCCAAACTGACAGAAGGTCTACTGTGGCATGAGTCACAGAACATTTTATTGATCTTACGGGAGGAGTGTGTCACAACACACAGTGCATCACACCCTGCTGCATATGGGGCAGACCGGAGTCCCCATGATGACCCCTGTCCACCATCGTAAGCTTCTACAATGGGCATGTAAGCATCAGAACTGGACCTTGGAGCAGTGGAAGAAGGTCGCCTGGATCTGATGAATCCCATTTTCTATAACATCACGTTGATGGCCGTGTACGTGTGTGCGGTTTACCTAGTGATGGCACCAGGATACATGGTGGGAAGATGAAAAGCCTGTGGAGGGAGTGTGATGCTCTGGGAATTGTTTTGCTGGGAAACCCTGTGTCCGGCCATTCATGTGGATGTCAATTTGACATGTGTTACCTACCTAAACATTGTTGCAGCCTAGGTACACCCTTTCATGGCAATGGTAGTCCCTGATGGCAGTGGCCTCTTTCAGCAGGATAATGCGATATAAGATCATTTTTACTTCCGGAACCAGACAGTTGCACTCAATTAAAGAGTTCTAAATAATGACAGTAGAATCAACTCAAACAACCTAAACTACCTGGACCTGGTACACCAAATACTGATTGAAAGTCCTCATAATACCTTGGGGCTCATGCCATCAGCTTCCTGTACTGGTTACTCACGCTGCTTTTTAAGGTCTCCAAATTGCTTGACCTGGTGCTTCTGGTAAACTGTTCATTCCTCTCAATGCCTGGTATCCCCTGACACTTCAGAGAAACAAGAACCTGCTTTTGGCACTGTGATGACCCAAAGTAGTAGATGAGGGGGTCCAAACAGCAGCTGATGCTCCCAATGCACATGGAGACCAGATAAGCAGCGTAGGACGTGTCATTGTACTTGTGAGCAAACTGCACATAATGTGACAACAAGATGATGTTAGTGGGGGTGAAGCATATGACAAAAACAGCAAAGACCGTGACAGCCATGAAGACAGCCCGTGTTTTTTTCGTACGGTTTTCCACGTTGGCTGCACACAAGGCTTGGATGATGCGCACGTAGCAGACGGTGCTAAAAATGAGCGGGATGAAGAAGAAAAGTGAAGAGAGGATAGGGAAGAAGTACAGGTAATACTCGCGGAGGTGCTGAATGTCAAGGACGTCGTGACAGGTGGTTATGCCCAAGTCTGCTAGGTGAATGGTCTGACTAGAGATCAGCAAAGGCATCACACCGCCGATGGACAAAAGCCACATGGCGCTGCACACGACGGATGCGCTTTGAGGACTGCGCCAGGTGAGTGAATTCATCGGGTAGACAACAGCCATAAACCGATCTATACTAATGCACATCAGCAGCAGCACAGAGCAATACATATTGCCATAAAAAGCAGCCGTGACCAAACGACACATCCCAGACCCGTATATCCAGTTATTTCCATTGAAATGGTAGGCTATCCTAAACGGGAGTACGAGCACAAAGAGGAGGTCAGCGAAGGCCAGATTCATCATATAAATCACCGCCGGTTTCTTCTGTCTCACTTTGCGCACAAACATGATAAGTGCCAGGAGATTTAGAGGAGCGCTTATGATGAAGACTAAAGTGTATATCGTTGGGATGACAGTGGTCACCACATTGCCAGTGAGGAATTGAGATGCTTCTTGAGAGATGTGGTAGTGCTTTTTGATCACAGCAGGGTGGTGATCTTTCTTGTGTTTGGATGCATGGTCGGAACCAGAGCCGCTGCCCTCCTGAACATCCAGATAATCAAAGGGCTCACCGATGACAGGCCGCAAATCAGCTGAAAATGTCCGAATATAGCTTGTATCTGGAAAAATTTAAAAAAGTTATTAACACTAATATTCAGGTATAAATGTCTGGTAACAGTCATCTGTGATTCTCACGAAACTATCAAACAATGAGGGTGGGGGAACTGCAGATTGTGTTGTATAGCCTACACAATTTATGCCAGACCAGTTTCTATGATTGTCAAAATCACAGTGACCGACATCAGTAGTTATTTATCGAGATAAATATTAGTCTCCTAACACAGATTGAATGTTGACGTAATAAAACTAAAGAGATTCAAATGCGGAGGGTGCTACATCGCTGATGATTATCCCTGCCAGGCACGTAGCATTTGTTGAGATTGATTGTGTTCATGGGGAGTGCTTGACACTCAAAGCGCTTCGCTCTTGGCTTGCTTCTGGGGAAGTTGATGCCAATCTCCTTTCACTGTATCTAGTGAGGGTGATTGCTGCTGGCTTGAGCCTGCATCTCTCATCTTCTCAGGAATAAACGTCCTTGCCAGGAATAGTCTTTACTTTTAAGGCAAGCTAAGAAGCACGTAGACACGACTAAATATATCCTGTTCCTTTTTCACTCCCAAATCAAAAGAAACTAATTATATATATATATATATATTGCATATACAAATGAAAATGAGGCCTAATTTAATTATATTAAGATTTGTTTACATTGTGATAGCTTATATATTATTTTTATGAAAAAAAAAATGTATGCCTCCTAATTATCATTTCCATCAATATGATTTTCTCATTACCGCAATGTGAAAAAATTAAAGGCCTATATTTTTTTAATTGAAAAGTCTTTATTCATCATAGTAGTACCCTTAATCTTCTATTAATTTGAAAAATCATAGTACAACGGCATCTTCCTGTAATGCGGTAAAAAGAAATGGCATGAGAATTCGTCTGGAAATCAGAAATGTGCTTAAGCGTCTTGAAAATAATGTCGCAATGCAAAATATTAAATGGTCCTAAATGTAGGAATTTTCTTAAAAGACCAGGTAATTTTTTTTGACAGATTTCGTGAGAATCAAGCTTGTAATCACAACAAGGCCATTTTTTTTAACAGTAGCCTATATTATTTTAATGTTATGTAAAAAAGAAAATATGTTAATTATATTTTAGCCTGTGCCTGGAAATAGAAAAATACAAAAGTTGTTTACCGTTTTGCGGCAGCACAGACGCAAAGGTCACGATTGCCAGCAGTCCAGTTAATACCACAATCCGCTTCATCATGTCTGAATTATACTGTTCCTCTCAAAAATAATGAAAAAGTTTTAATACAAAAAATTGACGTTTTTTCCCCCTGATCAAGCCAGAATATTCGAATCAGTTTAAACGCGCACACCAACTCTTCAGTTCTCACAAATCATAGAGTTGAGGGTGAGACGATCTCTTTTCTGTCTCTCTCTCTCGGATGTCAACACCCACTCGTCCAACTCAGGCTGTCTATATAAATGTAGAGAAGAGCGAGGCTACTTGTCACTTTTTATACCATATGTAATGTGAATACATGTGACTATTTCTGAGGTTATTTGTAAATTTCACTTTATGCTTGTATTATTGACCGTTAAGTCTTGACTGCAAAAAATCTATTTAACATGTCCACTATAATGTCACAATACACCGAGAAAGTTTTCAGTGTTAGTATTTGCGAATAATATATATATATATATATTTTTTTTTTACAAATGAAATAATTTCTTTAAATTTAAGTTGTAAAAAATCGTAAAAATAACACAACATATTTAATTAATTCAAGATACAAGTCTTAATTAATTAAATATACAATCAAGTGTCAACTTGACCTGATATCAATGTGGCAACTTACCTCAACCTGATATTTATGAAAAATATTAATAGATCCGAAGAACACAGTTTAAGCTTTCAGTAAAAATCTATTTTCATAGCTGATATTACAGTATTTGTATATGGCAGCGCTGTTTTATTGTGCTCCCTTATTTACCCAACAGCTATTTAAACACAAAAAATAAAATAAAATATATATATATATATATATATATATATATATATATATATATATATATATATATATATATATATATATATATATATATTATGACATTGGAATTTTGTTTGGAGGATGTAAAAAAATTCCACAAATATGCTAATTAAACACATGATGAGGTGTCTGAAGCCAACATGAATAACCACTAATAGAAAAGTTTTTGACTCAAAAGCTTATAGTTATTCTGAGATTCATTCCTTGTGGCAACTTTTCCAAGTGGCATCCAGCCCCGGTCTCCTCTATATTTAAATAATGAAACAAACATGCATATAGTTTTCATATACGAGATGTTATTTATTTTAAAATCAATAACATTTATTCATTTGATCAGATCAGAATAATATTGGATTTAAAAAGAAAAAGGAAAACTTTTGGGAATGCCCTTTTAATACAATCTTTTAAAATATGCACAGCTGAGCTTTTGGAAATGAAAGGCACTTGCTCATCACACTCCTGTCAAAAGGCTCGTCCAGTTTATCTTATTTAATATCCACATGGCAGTAGTGCAATATGAAACTCATTTAATCTTGTTAGTCCATCATTTTAATAACATCTTAAATGAGTACAACTATTAATACCATATAATATATATATTTCAATTATACTTGTCTTTAAAAAAATAATCCATACACAATCTTCAAAAATTAAATTCTAGTCATCATCAAATGTGCTCAATTTTAGTTGTTTAGATTATGGTATGATCGAAATTCCTTTCAATGTATCAGTAATGAAGTTAAAGCAATTTCTGTACAATTTGGCATGTCTCATATAACTCTTACAATAGTGATATCTAATTGTATAATTAATTTAATACCAAAGACCTTCAAAAACAGTTGCACAAATGTCCTGAATGCTCAGAGAAATTTATTTTACAAAAAACTACTAAAAACCAAAGGCAAATTCCATTATTTTTTGCACAATTTGTGTAAACTAACATCTAAAATGATGACACTTTGACATCTAGTTCATATTTCTAAGCATATGTGCATATGTTAATATGTTAAAACTACAGGGCTTTTCATTTTCCATAGAACTTTTTGTTCAAAAGGAAGATCAGTAGGTTGACATTGACTTTGGCCTTGTCAAACATTTTCATGACAGCTACTCCCTCATACTGAAGCTGCAACAGGTCCTGATAATAAAAACACACACCATGGAAAACAGTTCATTATTGATGTGTCCACAAATACAAATGTAATTATACTGTAATAATACAAGTAATTCCTACTTGCATTGCTGCATGGCTATGAGAAGAAAATCGACATGCATTGTAAGCTTTTGTGGACATGGCAACTGACCTGGAAATGCAATTGAACCTTCTCCATCTCAACTCCCATAAACTTGGCCTTTATTTCAAAGTCACCTACTTCCTCACATGGAGAAATGTCAAACATGACATTTTTTAACCTGAAACATATAAAACCCAGACTGAAGAACTGGAAGAGGTGAAGCTTAATACATTGTTGTGTGCAAATAGTTTCAAAGGAGCAAAATGACTTGTAGTGCCGGTTGAGACTCACCCTCACAGAAAAGTATTCTAAATTCCTGAAATTGTCTTCAAACTAAATGGCTGTATCCCTTAGCACTGAATGATAACATTGCTGGGCTAATATCTAACCATATTTGTCTCCCTAAACTCCCTTTTAGTTGGACAAAGACCAAACAAGGATGGTAAACTCCTCACAATTAATTCCTCTCTTTCTAATGTCACACAAAACTGCTAACCCAGCACTTGCACTCAATATTAGTATACTCTGAAGACCATCTTGTGCAAAATGTCATAGCTACTGGCCTGGGGTCAGTTTAGATATTCTGTTCTTGATGATTAAGGCACATTGTGAAGTTAGTACAATGTTTCATTATAAATGGAATGAAAATAAATGGTGAAAAGAGGAAGAACATACTGATTGGTTTGAAGGCCTTCAATCTCCAGAATTACTCCTTTCTCATGCAGTTTGGCAGCTGTGTACTTTAGGGATTGGACCTTGGATTTCTTACTGCCCTTAACCTCTTCCTTTTTGTCCAGTTTGATGGACCTGCGAGAATTCCTGTGACAACATAAATAGTTTAATACGCCCTATAGGTAAAGATTGTAGCCATTTTCCCCACCAGCACACTCAAATTGCAACTCAAGCCATTGTGTATGTATGTCAAGTGCATTATGAGCATGATTGTACAAATAGGAAAAATTCACATTCATTTCCACTAACTTTCTGTTGAGGTTATCCAAGCAGGTTTTGATGTATGTGTCGTAGTAGTTGATCTGTTCCTGATAGAAAGCCGCCTTGGAGTTGAGTGCTGTCAGAGTTTGCTGCAACTTTACCAACTCTGCTTTCCTTCTCTGCCTGTAGCGTCGCTGGTATCGAATGTCCTGTTTGACAAATAGCAAAAGAGCTGAAAACTCATATTACTTTTCTCCATGGAACACAAAAAGAGATGTAAGGCAGAATGTTAGTCTCAGTCGCCATTCAATATCATTGCAATGTTTTTCCATACAGTAGAGACAGTGAATGGTGACTGAGTCATTCTGCTTAACATCTCTTTATGTGTTACATGGAAGGAAGAAAAAGTCATACGAGTTTGGAATAAACAGTGTTCCTGCGCCCCTTGATTAAAGTCATTAAGGCCTAACCTTGGAGATGTCATTGATGATTTCCTGGTACTTTTGTTTTGAGCTGACCAAACCGGCCTGCTCCAGAGTTCTCAGGTTCCTGAGGATCTTCCTCTTCTTCTGCTCCAGAGGCAATTGTCGGTCCTCCAGCATGGCCTGGCTGCTCTTCAACCCCTCTGGAGTCTGAGCATCCTGCACAACTTGTCGCTCCACTAGCTTAGTGTGCTCTGACTCCTATAGCACAAGTGAGAGAGGGTTGAGGCATGTGGGGGATTCAGCTATTCATATACTCTCAGCTCTGAGTAAAAGCTAAATGATTAAGAGTAGAGATGTTAAATTAACTACTGGATGGCCAAATGATTCCACTCGCATTGATGCCACCATAGAAACAGAAGACGGCAAATGTATCTGATCTAAATATATCTAGATGACCTCTAAATCATTTGTCAGTATGCTGAATGATCAATAGTCAATGCATTTTTCCCTATGTTTAGTCTTTGTGTGGACAGACAGGTTAGAGATGGACACATCTGTATCATACCTGTGCAGCAGAGGCTGGAGTTTCCAGGATATTGGTCAGCGTCTCCCCTGATTGAATTCTCACAACGTCCACTATCAGTTTCTTTGTTCTGCATAGTGACAGACAAACAAAGAGGAGGATGTGCTTGTCAGGCTTATCAGAGTGTCTCAATATGTTCTTCAGTGTCACATCTTATAAGATACAGGCTGCCATTTTCCAGTAGTGAATGCAATAAAAATCTGTCTACTTCACACAATGGGGACTTGATAAAGACTGCAATATGTTGGCTACATAACGAAGAGGACCACTGATATCTAAAGACACTGATCAATTTTGACTTGGACTGTCAATCAATTATATTTTTATGTGATTTACCGATTAATTATTAAAATGATCTGTATTTGCCTAAATAAAGCCCATAGCAATCCATTTAGCTATTGAGTTCTCACAGGACAGGTTTTTGCATTGCAACTGTACATATGTGTCAGATAGACGCTTCTGTTTTTGCATTGCATTTCACTGGTGTTCAGTGTCTCTAGCCGTAAACAATGCATATTTATGATCAAATGCAGTTTGAAACTTAAAGAAAAAAATGTGTCTTGAGACCCCTACATTCTGTTCCATCCAGCATTCTTTGAACAGGTGACTGTACAGCTTTGCGATGCTTGTTCAACTGCTCTAGTCTTGCCTAGCCAGACCTTTGATTAAAACGGCAAAGATCTGGACCGTATAGCATCTTAGATTGGCCATGAACTGCCCACTTAGACAGCAAACACCATCTAACTTACATGTAAAGTGATCAATCGCAGTTGGTTTTGTCATTATGTGTGGTATAGGGGCGGGGTTATCGGAGGTAGACTATGCCATAATAAATATATATAGCGATTGCAAAGAAAACATGGGAAAATAGCAGAAAATGTGTAGAGTCTAAGAACATAACAACTGTAAGTAAACAAAGCAGAATATGCAGCTTTGCTCATGGATTTCCACTTTACTTTCGGCAACGTTCCTCAAACAAAACTCTGAATATCACTAAAAGATTTGATGTCACTAACCTGGAAAACTAGGGCAAACCTGGTGATTATTTTGTCCTCAAACGCACTCATTGGATCAACGTGGAACCTTTCCAGGTGGACTGAAAAAAAGTCCTGTGTGCTTCTACTTGTGCAACTTCTATCAAACATCCAATTGGATTAGGACTGTTTTACTTCAGAAAGCTAGCTACACCAATCAGCCACAATATTATAACCACCTGCCTAATATTGTGTAGGTCCCCCTCATGACGCCAAAACAGCGCAGAGAATTGCCAGACTGGTTCGAACTTACAAAGTCTACGGTAACTCAGATAACCGCTCTGTACAACTGTGGTGAGAAGAATATGCTGGTTGGCGCTGTTTTTGTGGCACGAGGGAGACCTACACAATATTAGGCAGGTGGTTTTAATGTTGTGGCTGATTGGCGTCAGACATTAGAACACTGATTGTGGGTGTTCTGTGGGCATGCCGTCTGTGGATGAAACTAGAGTTGACTGCGCCTTGCTGACTATGACTAGCAAAAACATGAAGGTGGTACTACAAGCTTGATTTGCTGTGTTGGTAATAAAATCATTTATGTATGGTCAGGGTGCATGATTTATTATTGTGTTTTTTTTTGTGTTATTTTTTTAATGCATTATTTGTTTATATGATTAATGACACAGAATTATTGTGTTAAATCGACAGCCTTCATTTTGACATCAATATTTATCTTACTGAAATAGAACACAAACCACTGACTCGTTGGACTGACAGACTTATAAATTATCCTTGACTGGATTTAATGCTCTAAGCGATGTTAGCTGTTTCGCTAAATTCCAACAGACTTAAGCCACTGAATTAGAATGCCCCCTCTCTCCAATATCCACACCTCTGTTTGCAAATCCAATGCTATTAAACCCAACGCTCAAATGCAACAGCGTTCTTCTGTGCAGTTTACGGAGCCTAGCGCAGTCACAGAGACAGGTGTGGTGTTACAGTCAGGATCACGTCTGTCAAATGAATAGTAACTTGAATATTGAATGAATAATTTATTGATTGTACACTGCTCTGGGCAAACTCCCCGCCCATCCATGCATCAATGCATTGCACCCATAAGATTAGGGAAATTGACTTCCAGCACATATACAATCAGCACTGGTGCCCCCCTATGGTTGTGGGCTCTCCCCACTACTCTTCTCCCTGTACACAAATGAATGCATCACCAATGACCACTGTGCCAAGCTCCTAAAGTTTGCAGATGACACTACTTTCATCGTTCTCATCCAGGATGAGGATGAGTCTGCATACAGAAGGGAGACTGAATAGCTGGCTGTCTGGTGCAGTCAAAACAAGCTGGAGCTCAACACGCTCAAAACAGTGGAGATTATTGTGGACTTTAGGAGGAACGTCCCAACACTGACCCCGCTCACCATTATGAACAGCACTCTGGCAGCAGTGGAGTCATTCAGATTCCTGGGCTCTACCATATAACAGGACCTGAAGTGGGAGACCCACATTGACTCTATTGTGAAAAAGGCCCATCAGAGGTTGTACTTCCTTCACCAGTTGAGGAAGTTCCACCTGCCACAGGTGCTGTTAATACAGTTCTACTCAGCAGTCATTGAGTCTGTCCTCTGCACTTCAATAATTGTCTGGTTTGGTTCAGCTACTGAAAAATATATATATATATATATATATATATATATATATATATATATATATATAAATCTGCAATTCCAACTGGCAATCAATTTTTTGTCTTAGAGCACAAAACAACAAGACACGGATATACAGAAAAACTAAAAGGCAAAGCTGCCATGCAAATTGTGGAGCTGGGGATGGAGGAGGGTGTTAAGTGCAGATTATAGCAATGGAAATATAGCTAAAGCAATGAATAAGAAAGGAGGACTTAAATGGGACCGCTCTGATCATCTGAATTGTGTTGGTAGACGTCATCATCAGCTGAGCATTAGCTGATTGCAAACTTACTAACGTGACCTGCCTGAACTGACTATATGCTTATTTTCAGGACATCTTATTCAGTGATATCTCTCTGGCTGTAGAGACATTTTCTGCACGCTATTCCTTAAAAAAAATGTTAGCACTTGTGATAGACTAATCATACAAAAACTGCCTGTAGGGAAAAAAAAACATCCATTTAACTCCATCAACGCAGACATCTTTAAGGTCTGTCAAAGCTAGTTCTTGGTTACAGTAATTCATGTTTAAATGGTCTGTAAAAAGAAGACAGTAAATGTCTGTATGTCAGGGACTTCACAAATGCTGTGTTTTCTCTGAGCAGAAATGGAGCCGAGTAAAAAACAGAGGCAATGAGCTGTGACATCCCAACCTTTGGCCTAAAACAATGAAAAGAGCCGACTCACTCTTCCTGCTTCCTCCCCAGGGACAGAACAGTCAATGGCCCAGAAAAAGACTGCATGGCATGAAAAGATCCCAAAACTAGAAGGCTAGCAGTTAGCATGTTAGAGTTGAACGAAAGGACAATACTGGCCAGCAAAATAGTCCACAAATGTTTCCTTCGAGTATCATTCCACATGATGCTCATTTGGCTTGGCTGCTTTCCTTACTCAACAATGCTAATTCCACAAAGCTGGTCAAAAGAGGCCCATTTTAACAGTGGATTTCATAACACCAGCCAACAAACCACTTCCTGCCATGGCTTAGGAGAGATATGGAGACAGGAAATGAAGACAGTGAAGATGTTGATTGTGGGCAGAGAGATATTTACACAGAATGCAAGGACATTTTAGTAGAATATGTGATGATTATTCTTATATATTTAAGAGTAATCACCTTTCAAAATCATGTTTAGTATGCCAATTTAATGCCTGTATTTTTCACATAACAGGCCTAGAACGGAAATAGTTGTGATAATATGTAAGGGTGACTATCTGCATTATACTATGTTTAAACAACTTGGTGCCTCAGAGTTCTCTCTCATCTGAGTTCCTTATCAAGGCTAACACACACTAAAAGAACCATAGTCATAAACAACATTTATAACTATACTGTTAAATGTCATTCTAATACCTAAGGGATTCATATCAACTTGGGCAGTGAATGCAGATGAAAATTAGTTATCTTGGCTAAATCTGGCATAGTTATTTTTTGGGTGAAATATCCCTTTAAGATCTATTGATATTTGACGAAAGTTGTTGTAAGATGTTACCATTGCCATTGAAGCAGATATAGAGTGCCTATATTAAGCAGTGCCTTCAGAAAAAAGTGGCCGTTGCTATTTTCACATTTTATTTTATATTGTGTTTACTACCAATATGTTTAAGAATGCATATTGTTATTTTATAACCGACCATTTTAGTGAACATGATCTCACTTACTTCATCATCAATCCCTTAATGTCCTTGTCATCCCCATCCAGCAGCTCAAACTTGTTGGTGAGGGTTAGGGAGATCTCAGTTTTGGCCATTTGACTCAGTGAGTTCTCCTTGCTGGGGTCATTTGGATCCACAGCACCTTCACCTGTGTGCAATAGAGTATTTAATATTCATATGTCAAGTCTCCTGTAGTTGCTATAATGCCAGTTTAGGGAACTATTTAAAGAGACAGTTTGCTATTAATTTCAGTATTATCTTATATTAATCAGCTGTTACTGACTGCACAAAGATATCAAACCATTTGTCTTAATACTTTACATACAATGTGGACATTACTGATGGTGTCTGAAAGGTGCTCCCAATCAATGAAATTATTTATAGGCATTCATGCAAATTTTACCAAGTAGTGACTCCACATCAGGAACATCTGCCAAGTCTTTCAGGAGTTCATGCAGAAGATCATTGTGGTCTGGAGCAATAGCTTCCTTGTGTTCCAACACCAGCTGTAAGATTGGAATAAAACAGTCCATTTAAGTACTCTAGTTCCAACCACAGTGTGTCTGTTTAATCTCCAATACAACACATCATGATATTGAGAGACAGCGAAAGTCTACATCAAGTATTCAAGTCAAGTTCTACTCTAGTTTTTGTCTTCCTGTCAAATAGATCAAGCTGAGATCTTATGACTGAAGTTAAAAGAAGAGACTGCATGATCAGTGATATTCAATTTATTTACTCTCCAGATTTGCAGATTAATAGAATACCTTATTAACCATACCAGAACCATACCTTATTCTGGTGAGAGGATGAAGAGACTACAAATACTGAATATTACAAATACTACAAGAGGTCATATAATTTGAATGCATATACAGAAGTTAAAACAGTACAGTATATTGGACCATCTTAGATTTTCCCTGTCTTTATATGCATGATTTATGTTTTTATATACATTTGGGATTTTATTTGTATTATTATTATCTGCAAGAAGCCAACTAAGGACATGAGGTATTTATTGTTTTCAATGCATCTTCTTGTTTTAAAATAAACTCAAAAACTTTGGTGTCAATACGTTTGAATTATGGGGAAAATATAAAAGGCAGTACTTTCCAATGTACAGCTCCTAAATTTCAGTTTTGGAAGCCATGTCTTCTCAAATCATACAACATATTCATACACAAGGATTCAACGAAATAATAATTGCTACACGCACTCAAATTACTCTTGGCAAAAGGGGCATCAAAACGGTTACAGATATGTGTTCCACAATAACATAAACTTACGGAAACGTCAGCCTGTTTTACAAAAGAGAGAATATAGGGGCTTGGCTGAGTGAGGGAAAGTAGGCAGACTGTGTGCTTATTATGTCTGCACAGGTCATGATGTCACTTCCTCACACATATGGAGCAAGTTAAGCTTCTCCCCACTTCCATCTCTTCTGCCAAATGACTCATGGATAAGTAATGAAGCTTTAAACTCAAAGACTTAAAAGTCTAAAAAGCATCCTATGTCATGTGCATACAGTATTCGCTGAAAAACCTTTTCATAATGAAGTGTATGAAAATTATTGTAGATAAAAGAGGATGTCATCTTCTAAACTGCATGGTGGGTTTCAAGATTTCAATTCAAGATTTAAAGCAACCTCTTAATATAACTCTTAATAAATTCATTTGAATTCTGGGTCAGTTATGTTGTATGTCTTACAGAGTGGGTGTTGATGATCTCTTCAACTGAGATGTAGATAACAGGTTTGCTGAGGGTCACCATGTCAGAGTACTCATCCACGTTAAACTTCTCCTCTGGAGCTGGGACATCACAAGCTGCCTGGAAAAAGCCCCTGAACACCAACATGCCAAAGTTACTACCAACCAACAATTAATCAATGGATAATATAATGTCTGTTTGTTTTGGCTGAGGAGAATATTTCCATATTGCACCATGGAAAGGAAAGACTGCCTCATAAATTATTTGAATTATTTGAAGAAGCAGGTTTGTTCTATTTTATTAACTGTAACTTCTAGTATTATTTATTTTCTTGATATACACTTGGAGTAGGATATTGATGATGACAATTAAATATATAAATGGATAATATAATGTCTGTTAGGGTGAGAGATGCACGTTTGAAAATACTGCTGTAATACAAACAAGCAATAATACAGTTTAAAATTTTGAGTTTACAACTATTTCAAAAATAAAGTATAATATTCCAAATAAAAAAAGAGTCCAGTCATTATTCCATTTCCAGCTATTGAGTGTCAGCATAGTCTACAATATAAAACAAGAGCAATAATCCAGCTCAAGTTTAAACTGCCAGGTCTATAATGGACATGTTCTTTGGCAGAGTTGCTAAGAATGAGAGAGTAAAAGAAAACTGGGAGTTTCCAGTAAGCATGACTCACTGGTATGGGAATGAGGGGCTTTGGGCAATAAGGTCATTTAGCATTTTCAAACCTCCCCCTACAGACACCCACACACACACAGTCTGAATTGGTGACACATTCCCTCCTCTTTGCTGATGCTTTACTTTCATACAAAAACACTTCCTCGCCTTTCACCTGCATTTCCATATACTGTATTCCCGGAGTCTGTCGTGACCCTCGGATCTTTGTATAACCCCATATTTTTTCTATTTATCAATTTTCACAGGACTGTATTTATGCTTTAAAAAAAGATGCTTGTATATGTTGCATGAATCATGTCAATTCTTAAGGACATGACCTGATATATTGGAACAATTCTTTCATTGTAAATTTCTGCTGAAGTTCACACATTTTAACTGTGAAGTCTACAGGCCAATGGGTTGTGACATGTTTAATGTCTCTGTAACATGTTTAAAGGTACATTTCACCCAAAAATGAAAATTCTCTCATACACATACCCTCATGCCCAGAGGTGGGTAGTAATGTTCTAAATTTACTGCATTACATTTACTTGAGTAACTTTTTGGAAGAAAATTTTTTTTCTTTTAGAGTAGGTTAAAAAAGGGTACTTTTTACCCTCACTCAAGTACATTTGTAATTATTTTTTTTACTTTTTCTTCATTTACAATGGGTGCTGTTCCTGGCGTTACATTACTGGGTTTAATTTTAGTAAATGTGAAATTTATTGAGAGATTATTGAATGGGACTTTTACAACAGTGGAAGTTCAAAGCTGCACACGCTGTCACAGACTATCACTCAAGCCGTGTCCATCACTGCTGCAGCATCATGCTCTTCTAACAAAGTGAAACACTTTCTTAGTTCCGCACAGTGAAAAAAAGAATAGTTTTGGCATGCAACACCATTTTACACCTAGACAAGCTGATATTTCAAGATTAAACTCACAGCTCCAACTTCAGGCAGCACGCTGAGGTAAGTTTTGGCTCTAATTCGAACGCAGGCTTTTCTTTGTGATGAGATGGTCATTTTCAGGGTGATTCTGTAATTGGGCTCTTATGACATCAGTTTCAAGTGTACAATTTTAAATCCATGCAGCAATATATCAGTGTGCTTTGTCCCGAGTCCCACATGTCATGAGCAGTATTTATGCATTTACTCCGCGCCCTGCGAGGATACTGTCAACTACGGCAGCTATGGGCTGGTTAACTGTATAAATCCATGTAAACATCCAAGTTAAGTGTAAATGTCTTTTGCTCTGTCGTTCGCGTTATTGACAACTGGAGCACGAACAGACAGCATTTCTGCACATGCACAGAGAAGTACAAGGGGCCCGCACTTGAGAGATGAGGGGGCGCGAGGCGATCGTATGGCGAAGACAGTGGCTGTGTCCAAAATAGCTCACTCATTCACTATTTCCAGTATAGTGAATAGCAGTGAGTGCCTTATATCTCAGCAGTGAGAGAACAAAATGTGTGAGTGAATACAGAAGCTGACGTATACACCAATCAACGTAGCTCTGGGGCTGTCGCAGAAACAACGACATATGAACTTTTACAAAACTTGAGCCTTACTTGTTATTCTTATTAAATGATATATTAATACAATAAATCTTTATTCTGTTTGTCATTTTTAATATATATGTTAACATAAAGAGTAAGCACAATTTAACAAATTACTTATTAAATTGTTAAATTTAACAAATGTACATTATTGTATTTATTTGTTTTACTTTAGTTTACTTTATCTTTAAAATCCAATACAAGCATTTCTGGGTGCATAGTGCCCTCATCCAACCATAAACAGCACCAACGTTATAATAACCTGCATGTTATAACAGAATATTTAAATCATCCACAGAATTATCATTTCCAATGTGTGTAGTGTAAATAAATAATTATTCAGCTGAATGGCAAAATTCTGTATAAATATAAATAAAGAGTACATTTTAAAATGTGTCTTTATGTTTTGCCTCTCTTTAAGTTATGTTATTTTAATCGAGTAATAATTTGTCAAAAAGTAATTAAATACATTCAGCATGAAATAAAACATTGCAGTGAAGGAAGCAGTAAACTTCCAGCTCGTACACATTCCCACGGTGGATTATGGGCAATTAGCCATCAATTATTATATATTATATAATTATTATAACTGAAATTAGAGCATTGTGGGTAATTTTTTTTTAACAAAAGTAGGGAATGAGTGGCTGACTCAGAATTCAGACACACCTACAAAATGGCAGACAGCGAAATAGTTGGTGGGGTTGGTGCCCTACACAGGATGCGTACTCTTCGTTTAGAGAGCGGAGGTACTGCTGTACAGAACTAATGATCTAAAAAATTTTAACACTCAAAAACTGTAACTAAACTGAAATAAGAATCCATGCAGGTCTTTAAAAGCTATGAAATAGTGAAAGTAGGCATTAATAATGCATGACCTTGCTTATTTCAGCATTATATATAATGTCCTATGGGACATTATCACATTTTCACCATAATATTTAATAGAAAGCTTTCCAAACCTTTCTTCTTATTGAAAAATGTATTAAGATCTGACAACAGTAGAGATTCTAACTGACCTAAGATTTTTTCTATGGTTTAATGTCAGGAATTGTGAAAAATGTGTATACATGTATTTGGCTAAGGTGTATGTAAACTTCTGACTTCAACTGTAGATTTAACAACTGGAGTCTTATGGATTACTTTTATGAAGCCTTTGCACTTTTTGAAGCTTTACAATTATGGTACCCATTTACTTGCATTGTGAGGACCTACAATATTCTTCTAAAATTTATGTTCAGCAAAAGAAAGAAAGTTATACACATCTGTGATGGCATGAGGGTGAGTAAATGAGAGAACTTGGGTGAACAATACCTTTAATCTAATATGACAAATCACTCTGTTGAAAAGGCCAGCGTATGTTGCTTTTTGGATGCTGGTGTCCAACATGGGATGCTGGTGCCCCCACAAGGCTTCTTAAAGGTATAGTTTATCCAAACATGAAAATTCTAGCATGAAACAAAGTGAAGAAGTATGGAAATTCATGCTAGTGTAATCTGGTCTTTTCAGCAGGGCAAGTCAGTATTTTACATATTCTCTTTTAGTAATTCGGTGTTCTTCAGTAGTAATGCTTAGTAATCAGGCGAGATAGCAGGCAGCCCGTTTACGGTTTGTCATTAAAGTTCCCAGCACATGGAACCTGCAGTGTTCACCTCACCTGAACCTTTGGTAGGTCTGTGAGATGTAGCTGTTCATGGGGGTGAGGTGGTCACTCTCGTCCTCAAACAGCTTGTTGGCAGCAGCATGCTGCAGCATCTTAGCCACTGAAGCCAGGTTCCTCCTCTGCTCTGAGTGTACCTGTCCTCCAGCGGTCATATCAATGATGTCAAAGCCATCAGGAGCCACAATGGCAGGGTTCATGTAACGGTAATAGAGCAGAGTCCCTACAATCTGTTGGAAGAAGATGTTACCATTCAAACAGCACATAATTTTGCTCGGTTCGATGAAATGTTTAGTCTTTCATTTATTGTGGTTTACCAGGGCAAGCAATTTTAGCAGCATTTCACATATGACAAGAACATGAAAATACTGTTTTAGTATAATAACAATTTATATAGACTTATTGATCTATACATTTCAAAGTGAAAATATATTTTAGAAGATCTGTAGATGTATTAAGACAAAAATTTTAAAAGACTGACCTTTAATAATTCATCCTCTGTGGCATCAGGGAATTTCTCATGAAGTGTGTCCTTCAGGACTTTAGCAATATATCTCATACCATAACTGCATGCATGCAAAAAAAAAAAACAAGATATGAAATGATGCAAAATAAAAATCACAAATCACCAGCATATTTGGCCATATTTTTAAATAAAAAGAGGTTAGCGATACATGAGCAAAATGTCAAATTCCATAATACTGACAATGTACTGAAAAAATCTGCAGTATCTTGTTTTCGGCTGACCAATGTTCGGTGCCATTACTTTATTTTTAAAGAAATTGTGCTGCCCCCTTATGCACAATGACACAATAAAGGCAAATAAAATGAAGGAACATTTCATAAGAGGCACATTTTATGAACACAATCAAATAAATGAAAATTAATGAAGAAGAACTGAACAGAAAGAATATGCATCTGATTGAAAGGCTGGGTCTGGCTGCTTACGGGATTGTGTCCAGCGATGACATGATAGAGCCGAGTACTTTATCTGTGACTGTGCGAAGTATCTGATTGGAGGATTCAAGTTTGACCCTCACTTCCTCATGTGAGAGAGCCTGTTCTGGTGTGACCTCATATGGAAGCTTACTGAGAAATAATGTTTAATAAAGTAAATATTTATTTACAGTAAAAATTCAAATTATAACACTTGTAAGGTAAGATACAATTTTTGTGTTCAGATGTGAAAAGTAAATATAATGTTAGCACTAATGGTAAAAAATAATTACATTAATGAGTGTAAATGAGAGTTGTGTGTAAGTGAACAACTATGTGTATACAGTTTGTGGAGTGTGAGTACATAGGTATGCAAGACCATTATTTTAAGAGTGAATGTGTATGAACCTGGCCTCTCCAGTAGCTGTCTCTAGCTGATTAACCCAGGTCTTGTAGATGTCTACAGGGTTAGTGTTGATGCCAAGGTTCTTGTCCTCGATGATCTCTTTAACCACAGGGCCTAGCAGCTGCCTGAGGGCATTCTGCCCGCGAGCACCACGGTAAAAGCTCAAAACCATCTTCATGACTGTAGGGTTCCCTGTCACTATTTCCTGGATATGATCCACCTTAGATCTGCCAGAGAAGTTAGAGCAAAGTTACAATCTGAATATTGTTGTGATATTTTCAATGTGTTATAATGCTACTGTACACAAAGGTCTAGTTGACATGGCATGTCACAGCAGTGCCTGCAGTATAATATGTTATACTACATCTGTGTAGAACTATTTTAAACAGCATTTGTTTCTAATTCTTTCACAATTAATATGCATGAAGTTGATATGACCTCATATTATAGGGATAGTTAACCTAACAATGAAAATTCTCATCGTCATGTCATAACAGATGTTATTTTTACAAGAATATCTTAGCTCTGTAGGCCGATACAATGCAAGTGAATTGCATTCTCCAGAGGTTAAATCCATATCTTCATTCAAGCGATATGATAGGTGTAGGTGAGAACCAGATCAATATTTAAATACTGTTTTTACTATAAATTCTCCTGCACGGTAGGTGAAGATATGCACGAAGAATGTGAATTGCCAAAAACAAAAGAAGGATGTTTCTCACACATACCTATCATATCACTCCTGAAGACAAGGATTTTAACACTGAAGTCTTGTGGATTACTTTTATTCTGCCTTTATATGCTTTTTGGAGCTTCAAAGTTCTGGCCACCATTTACTTGCATTGTATGGGCCTGCTGAGCTGAGATATTCTTATGAAATCTTTGTTTGTGCTAAAAACTGCCAAAAGGTGAATGCATTTTAAAATACACACTATTCCATACATTTATAATTTACAATATACAATACAATATATATAATATATATATATATATATATATATATATATATATATATATATATATTCAGACAGCAAAAGTCTAAGGCACATAAAACAAATTTGTCTTAAGATGGCTATTTATATCTTCAGCTTTAGTGTGTCAATAGGAAAATTACATTTTTCACATTTGCACAGTACTGTACAGTATATATTGTATCCAAAATAAGTTCTTAATTATCAAGAAACTGCTTAAAAAGCTGTTATTATAGAAGTTTGATCCAGAGTTTTTTCTACTGCATTTATATTCCACACAGAATCACAATGTTCTGTACTAAATATGTTTAAGTATTATTTGCATCTTACATGATCTCCTCTCGCAAGGCTGACTCAAAAAGCTTGAGCAGCAGGTATTCTTCACGCTGGTTAGATGCATAGTTATACAAAGTGAAGATCACAGTGTCCATGAACTTGGTGGATTTGTTCTGTGGCATTTGAAAGATTAGCTTGGCAAGGTATGAAGGGTTGGTCTGTTTTTTAAGGACAAAAACACATCAAAATAATGTTTTTAGAATGATATTAGAATTTACAGAATCAATAACTGATTTCTCCTAAAAGCCTTTGGTTAGCTGTTGTAAGGTGTTTAGCTGTGATTCAGCATTCCAGCATATTTCTAAACATATTTATATTGACCAAATTTAGTCTGTGAACAACAGGTACTTGTCTCACTTGTAGAAGGTAGAAGAGATGCTGATAGGCCTCCAGTTTCTTCCTCTTGTCTTTGCTCAGGCCCTTGATGCCCTGCTTCTCCCCCATGGCCAAATCCTCCTTACTCATTTTGTTCTTTTTGTTTTTCATTTTTTTGCTGTGTGACACCACATCCTGTCAGAGGAGACAACACAGCACTGGTTGGAATCATTAGGGTGAGTTGCACATGTCTCCTGCTGTGGGGCAAGGGCCTTTTTTGACTGGTTTGTACATCTGTAACTGCTTCTACTCTCATGAGACTTCTAAAATGAATTAAATTATTGTTTTCCCCCTCTCACTGACGTGTGTTTGTTGTATAATAAAATTTTACATCATGGGAAAACAAAACTATCCACATCAAAGGCTAATATAACTTCAAATAAGAGATGTGCACAAGTACTCGAATAATCAAGTACTCGTTCATCTTTAAGTATTCAACTACCTTAGTATAAACACTACACAATTATTGTCATTTATTTTCCTTTGTGCCTTTGCCTACTGTGGGCAACAATATAACGTCTTTTCTTACCTAAATCTTGACATTACAACTCAATGCATTGGTTGGCACTGTGGATACATAAAATTTTTAAAGGAATAGTTCACCCAAAAATGTCATTATTTAAAGTGATTGTATCTCTTCAGAAGAACTGAACTGTCCGCTTCCATGTATAAGGGCAAATGTTGTTTATGAATAGTGCTCATTCTTTCATCAGAAAAACAGGGTTAAAGGTTGAAGGCTGAACTTACCTTCTACATTTCTAGTAATCCATTAACTGTTTGTTTATGTGTTAAGAGTACTCGACTACAAACTTACTCAAAATGCTCATCCCTACTTCAAATAATTTATTTAATAAAACCATGGTTTTATTTACAATATCCTCAACAACAAGACATTTAAAATCACCAAATGAAAAATTTAGATTTTTCATCTAACCTGTAATGTGATCCTGTTCTTTACTAACAAGCCAATCTTAATATCCATCAAATTTAGATCCTTCTCATTTTGCTGATTAGCACGAATCTTGGTGACCACCTCTTCTCTGAGCCGTGTCAATTCCTGTTCTTCTTGTAGATCGAGGCTACTTTGTTCCAGCAAGTGCACAAATTTACGGACCACTGAGAGAGGGGGGTGCTGAGAACCAGCTAGAAGATGAAAAAAACACAATACTCTTAAACTTAAAAACAATTAATTGAAACTAAACTACACAAGTTCATATAATCAAATACTGTATATTAAGTATTACAATAAATATAATGAGGTAATTTACTCACTCAAAGTTCTGTAGTCAACTCTTGCTTTGTTAGCTTTAAGGAAAGCTTGAATCGTCACTATATCTTTCTCCTGAACACAAAATAGACAATGGAATAAGTATGACTGCACTTAAGATACTGTTCATGCACATCAGGGATTGTGAATGATGACTTACATGGTCTTTGAAGTACTGCAATCTCTTTGTGTACCCTTGTTTAGCTTTCCACATTTTCACCAACGACTGTAACTAAATAGTAGAGACAACAAACTACTGAACCACTGAGCCAGAAAAACTGGTATGAAATAATGTAATAAATGTCCATCAGTGATATAACTTTTACCTTAATCACAGTGACCACACTGTCTTGAAAGGTCTTTAATCTGTCTTTATAAGCCTTTCTTTGTTTGTAGCCCTTCCAAGATGCCTGTAGTCATAGAAAAAATCATATTTGACAAAAATAAATTAATATAAACAGTACATACAGTTTAGTTTTTTTAGTTTTTATTTTAATTTGAACAGAGTTGTAAAGAAAACAATACAATTCTGAATTTTACAATTCTAATAATTTTAACAAGTTTAGCCAATGTTTTGCATTTTTCAATACTTTCTCTGTATTACATTTCTTTTGTATTGTTAAAAGTGCTGTCAGTTGAATCAAACTTTTTAATCGCGATCAATCGCATAATTTTCCGTAGTTAATCACGATTATTCGCAGATTTTGAAAGTGCTGAAATTACAGTACTTCTACAGGACTTTTAATTATAAAGAAGACCAAAATACGCATGGGACTCTTATTTTGAAATGTGTGCGATCCCGGTTGTGAGGTCACTGACGGCTGATTCGCTGAGAAAGTGAATCTGTTTCAAACTGCTAACCTGAGCACCTGAGTTCAAACACTCAGTTCTTTTTGGGTGATTCATGAAAAAGATACAGTTCAAAAGAGTCATTTGTTTATGTATCTCTCACACTGGGTTTGTTGTTGCGTGAGATGCAGCGAGCTCATCAGAAAAAGAACGGGTAAAAAGCGGCGCAACACAGTGGTTGTGTGCATGCTAAAAATATATTCAATAAATCACAAGATGATATCTGACGAAACCGCATATGAACACTCACAATCCGACTGTCGCCAATGGAGAAGCAATTTTAAATTATTGTCGCAATTAATTATATTTGGTTGCATTTGCCACCATTTTAGTTGCTGTCTGGAGCCCTGATACACTTTTAAAATGAATCACATACGTTTACTCATTAATTTTGACAGCTCTATTTGTTAATGCTAATTTTTGTTAACTTTCACTGTCAGTGTCTTTTAATTTCTATTTGCAAAACACTTTCATGTGTAGTAATATGTGTACTGCAAAAAATATTTTTATGTGTACTCCTAAGACATAACTAAGAAATGACAGACACTATAACATTACAATCATAAAACAGTGGTCAAATATTAAAGTCTTGATATTAGGTAAACCTGAAGACTTAAACCTAGAACATTACAATTATATATATTTTGTAGAGATAATAGCGTGCAGTAAAACCAAATCTCAAGGACGTTGGTGGCCCTGAGCCAGTAATCAGGTTAAGTAGCAACACAGTGTGTTAAGAAGTATGCACCTGCAGTTTGATTACACTTGGTTCTTGGTTTTGTAGGTACTCCAGTCTGTTATTGTGGGCCTGCCTCACCAGGTATCCACGAATCAGAGCCTGCAGCTGGATGATGAGCGGCTCGTTAGCCAACCACAGCTGCTCTCTGTTATACTCCCCTGTTACACTACTAACAATGCTCTAGTAAGAGGGACAGAAGAACATACAAACTGAAATGCTTGAAAGAACTGCTGTGGTAATATATTTTAATTTACCACTAAAAACTCTAAACATATGTTTTTGCTAAATTATATACCTGTATATCTTCTTTGGTGAGCTGTGAGCTGTCGTGGCCAAAATTATCTGGCTCATCCCATGTCCCTTCTTTGGTTTCAATGTTATAGAAGTAATCATATTTATTCTTGATCTTGTGTTTCACCCATAAATTGCCACTGGTCCCTAAAGAAAACCCAATATGACAACAGTTAAAGCACTGTGAGCTCCTGTGAAGATTAGCATATACAGTATGCATAATTTGCCTCTTTTTGAAAACACTTTTTCTAGTACATATTTTACATATATAATAATTGATTATATTTCATGAGCATAAGGTAGACTGGAAGCCTTAAGACACAGCTAATTGAATGCTTTAATTAAAAGTTGACCCTACTGATCCCAGTCATCATTAGTGTGATAGAGTTACCTTGTTCTATTTGAGTGGTTTGCAATTGAGTGAGTTGAGTCTGGTAGATATGAGCACATTCAGACAGCAGTCCTTTAAGACCTGCATCAGGACACTGCAAAGCAGCCAGTGTGACCTTAGCATCTCCTTCAGAGATTGCCTTGTTAATGTCTGCTATTGCCTCAGCCACTGAAATGATACAGACAACATAACCAAGATTATATTACCTTAATGTTATACTGTGCGTATGCACTGCAACCACACAACGAGATGACTACTACGATATGAGATAAAAGTATTGCAGGAGTTATTAACCTTTAATAGGATTTATTAATTAGAATCTAATTTATTAACCTAAAAGGTATGTGTAAAAGAAATGAAACACCTTGTAGACTAAATCCCCATGATAGGTTTATTTATAGTTATGTGTTCATCTTACATTTGAGCGTGTCCTCCTGGTCCCGGTTGGCGGTATGCACAGCTTCCTGGATCTGGTCCAGCCACAGTAAAGCAGATTCATCTCCTGAGCTCTGTTACAGCCCAACACAGTACAGCGTCATCACATACTTAATACAAACTTGCACTGTCTGGTCAGACATGCTGTTATAAGCAAGCACACCACAGGCTACAGTACTTACATACAACCTTTTGTGAATTCAAGTGAAGGTGGGAGACTGGCCTATTATACATGCTGTGTAACTATTACTGTCAAGACTGGTTTCTCTCAGGCATATAAGTTGTTTAAGTGAAATACCTAGAATTTTCACAGCAGTGACATCTTTAAACAGCATGTCAGAAAATGTAACATGTTCAGAGATCACTATTATCGTCATCATTTTGTTATTATTATGATTAATCTATTTATTGTTGTACATTTACATTACTGTCTATTTACAGTAGACCTGTTGTAAGACAATTTTTTGTCCTCTTATATTGTCTCTGTGAAAATTAAATTGAAACTTGAAAATAAAATAATGTTATTTGCAAATAGATTTTGAAATTGGTAAGGCTCACTGTTAGGCCCAAAAATTATTTCAACATCAATGGATTTTCTGTCAGTGACATCCTGAAAGAAAACAAATATAATCTCCTTTACTTCAAGGGGCAAGACCTGAATAAAGTTTCAAACAGAGCAGAAGACCAATTTAACATGAAGAGAAATGTATACTATTCACACAATGCAGCATGAACTGTACATTCTTCAAATCTGAAAAAAATTAAATAAAAATACAATGTGAAAAAATTAAGACAGACAGACAGAAAGAATGAAAGACAGACATGAAAGAAGGAAGGAAGGACAGACAGGAAGGACGGACAGACAGACAGGAAGGACGGACAGACAGACAGAAAGAAAGAGACAGGCAGATAGACAGACATTTTCAAATGTTAAATATCAGGATTTTGATTAACTAATCACGCTCAGAAAACATAAGTAATTCTCGCATGAATAAGTACTATAATCTGCCACATTCATTTATTTATTATAGTCGTTGAGTTACTAATGAGGCCAGAAAACTTACCAAAATATAATCTTAGCATTCCTGAATACAATTAAGACATGCAGCAATATTTCCAGCTCACTGTTTGTAAACAGTCTGTTTGAAACCATTCAACAGAAGTCTCACATAATGAAGTATTTCCTGACATGCCTAACACATGAGCACTGAACAATTCAATCCAGACTCCCCAAGCCTTTCACAGGAAACAAGCACACACCCTTTAGGGAGGCATTAAGCTAAAAAAATGTATTTGAGCATAAACTTTACATTAACTTTTTTCAGCTAAAACATGTGATGGAAGAGTAGGATGAGTAATCCTCAGAAGAGATTCTAGTAGGTTATGCTTAGTTCAATGAACGTTGCAGTGTAAAAATTTACTAGAAAACCATGTGGAGAGTACTTGTGGTGCTGTTGTTACCATTGATGTTTGAGGACTCATTTCAAGAGACGGGTAAGTCAAACACTTCTCTCTAAGAAAGCAGTTACACAGAGATCAACACCTGATTTCTACGGGGATTCAGACTTGGGCTCAAGTCACAATTTTAAGGGCTTGTGACTAAGATTACTTGGCAGTCAACTTTGACTCTCCCAGTTGACACTTGACACTTTTAACTTCAGCTTTCTCCCTGTAGCTGTATTTGTTAGATTACACGTCAAATATATGTTGTTGAAAATCCTTTTATTCTAGTATGGTATATGGTAATAATGAATATGCTAGAAGATCTAAAGATTCAACCAGCTAATGTGAATTATTCACAAATGGTACTTGTCACAAATCTACTGACATTCACATAAAGCTAGAGAATATCTGAGAGGTTTGAGTGGTTGTACATTTCTGAGAGTGCAACAACTTGGACAGTCAGGACAGGATGTGAAATATACAACATATTTTAAAAAACAAGCACAAAACTGCATAATGTTTATTTGACTTAACTCCAAAAATAAGATACAACAATACTGTATAACAAACTGAAACTTATAGCTTTGTTGAGTCATACTCAGAGCTCTTTTATAGATTTGATGAGTTTATAAAGACTATATTAACAGCCACAATAAATTGACACTTGTTACTAATATTTGTATGTAATAATTTCATCGTAAGTCACCAATTCCCAATAAAATTATATATATATATATATATATATATATATATATATATATATATATATATATATATATATATTGTGGCTGTTAATATAGTCTTTATAAACACATCAAATCTATAAAAGAGCTCGGATCTTACATACAACAGTTAGTTCCGGTCCTCGAATCTGATTGGACGAGAGATGTTCCATGAGTATTGATGGACTCACACCATCAGCACTCAGATGCTTCAATGCGTGTGTGTTCACTCTGATTGTGTTCATGCCATTCTAAACTAAATTGTAAGAGCAGTGCAGATGTGTTAAGTGCATCTGTCTTTACATTTCATTTTGTAACATTACTTATTTTAGCCAGCAGGCGGAGGCAAAAGACCATTTTTGTAATATGAGACAGTTGGTGATGTGAAGTGAGTCAGCGTTACTCAGTGTTTATATTCAACAGTGCTCCGTGATCGCTCGTATTACTACACTACACTTCTAAATCTAGGAAATATCTTTAAACGGCTTTAAACTAACAACTTCAGCATTAAGGCTCATCACAGCTGAGAGACACAACAGACTGATTATTTACACTAACTCAAGGCGCTTACCTCTTACTGGAGTTTCCACATTGGATAGGACAAAATGGCGGAGGAGATTGCAGTTTCTATAGTGAAAGACTTTTGCGCACTGCCTACCGTGAAATAGGGAGGAATACCCCCACTTGGATAGCTGTTTTTCCACTGAGAAAATAGGATGTGTTTCACCAAAATTACATTATCTTCAGAAAGCTGACTAACAGACTACACACACACACACACACACACACACACACACACACACAAACACACAAACACATACACACACACACACACACACATCCTTGTTTCTCCAATATCAGCCCAAGCTGTGATACTAGTAGTTCTGAAGTGATGTTTTTGAGAGGCTTGGACACATCATATATATATATATATATATATATATATATATATATATATATATATATATATATATATATATGTGTGTGTGTTCAATAAAATAAACAAAAATTGACCAAACACTGAAAATGCTTCATATCCAAATTACTCAGGTGTGTCAGCTCAAAATGTCAAATACAATGTTTGCACACTGTCCATAGAAAAAAATCTGAATTGTATTCTATGCATTATTTTTTATATATATTTATTTTGTACTTTATTGAGCACGTTTTGCACTGTTAAACCTCTGAACAGAAAGAAGAAAAATATTTTGTCTATGATTACAGTGTGCAAAGTTTGAACAGTTTGAAATATAATGAATTAATCTAAGATCATATTTTATAACAACACTTTAATGTTGTATTTTTTTTTTTCCCCCCCAACATCAACAGATGTTGCATGCAATACACCACGCCCACCATTTCAGCCAAAAACATTTTTTGGAAGAACGGTGTGTAAGGTTACACAGTTCCCCAACTCATCCATCGACCAGCCTGCGATAAATGTCAGTGATAATGTCTTCAACCACACCACTGGAATTCTCAGCACGAAGATAATTCCATATGCCTATATCGTAGCAATCATTATTGGAATCCCCTCCAACGTCTTTGTGCTGGCTTGCCTCAGTAGAAAAAGGAATCTATCCACTGGCATCCTGTATTGTAGCCTAGCCGTTTCAGATCTACTCCTGCTAGTTTCTCTCACACTCAGAGTCCACTATCACATCAATAACAACAGCTGGATCTTTGGAGAGCTCATCTGCAAGTTGGTGACTGCCTGCTTTTACGGTAACATCTACTGCTCAATCCATGCCCATATGTGTATATGTGTAATGCGATACCTAGCAGTGGTTCATCCATTCCGTTACAGGGGACTGTCAAAAAGATACTGTGCGATCTGGGCAAGCTTAACTGTATGGGTGGTTTTTGCAATTGCTATGGTACCAGAGTTTCTGATTCAGCAGAGCTACTACGTTTATGGGCAAGAGATCATAACGTGTCATGACATCCAGCCCTATGACGAAAAATCTTACCGAGCTTTAATTCCATACAGATTCAGCCTGATATGCCTGGGATTCATCCTGCCCTCATTGATCATTGTCTTTGTTTATGGATCTATTATCCATCATCTAAATCGCTCCAGCCGTGACTGGGAGCATTACATCAAGGCAAGCACACTGGTGTTTGTGATATTTTTATTGTGCTTCACCCCAAGTAGTGTATTTCATTATATACATTATGTAAAGCTGTACACTCAGAATCAAGATTACTTGTATCAGTACTACAGAGCAGCAGTATGTCTGTGTTCCTTCCACAGCTGTCTGGACCCCTTCCTCTCTTATCTCTTAACAAAGACTTCAACTTCCCAGCCTAAGTTTAGATCCTTTACTTCTGGAGCTGAGAAGCCTTCTTTCATTATCTAAAGCCTAGGGATTTCTAAACATCAGGATGTTTTTGCTGTGGGCCCTGCATGAAGGACTTCCTTATCTACAGTGGTTCATCAGTGGGTTAAGGATGTTGTTAGGGTTAGACCCATCTAACTTAGTCCCTCAGTAGAGCTTGTTAACAGTGTAAATTGTGTGAGAATACCTATGTACATTATTAGCACAAACAGTGAACATAAAACATATAATAATTAAAGAAAAACTGAATTTGTGGGACCAGTAGAGAAAAGTCTAGTATTTTAACAACACTATTAGTAATCTCAATCAGATGGTCATTATCACAAAATAAACCCAAATGGGTTTATTAAGACCCTTTTGCAAAGTGGAGGGGTCTTGTATTACCCTGAAAGGGTTTATGTTGTGATAATGACCAGCTGATTTATTGATTTAAATTTAAATGATTTGATTATGTGTGTATTGCTATGATCTAGCACAGTGTGCAAAATTAGTTGAGAGCGCTAATTATACGGCTTAACGATCATTGAACAAAAATATTTGGTGCTGTGTAATAAGCCAACGTATTATCAGAGGTCTGAAAATGTTAAAGATGGCTTACAAATTACAGAACCAGAATAAACAATAGATTGTTCCAGATGCAAAAAGTAGCCTTCACTTTCAAGAAAACAAAGAGGTGACCTGAACTCTCAGACATTTTATTGGTTTTGGACAATGTTATGGTATTTTCACCTTGCAGATGAGGACCTTAGTGTGCAGCAGCAGATCATGATAGTGTTTCCCCATGGCAGGGTTGACTCCCTGTAGTTTAGCTGTAGGGAGGAGCAGGGCGGCGAGTGTCTTCTCTGGATCTCCAGAATTTAGGGCTTCATTGATCTCAGCTATAGCAATGACTCCTGCACAGAAAAAAAAAACAATTGACATGATAACCTAGTATTCAAACACCTTTTATCTAAACACTCATTAAAAAATATGTGAAAAAGAAAGAGTGAAATATGTTTCCATATGGGAGTGTATATGTATTGCTTCACTGTCTTTTGGGTAAGATCAACTGTACTTTATTAGGTAAATTAATGACAACTAGTGCTGTCGATTTAACATGGGATTTTAGTGTGGTTAATTATATAAAAAAAATAACATGATTAATTGCATAATTCATTTTTAACATGCCCTGTACATAAATTCCGTAATATGGAATGATTGACTATTGGAACGATTCAAGCTTGATGTACCACCTTGATGCAGTAGGGGGCAGTCAGCACTGCAGCTGTACAAACAATGCATCTCATCAAACCAACGAGCAGGCATCTCAGCCTTCCACAGACATGCTTTTGTGCTCAAAGACAGCTAAACCGAGCTGGGATCTTGAGATTTTCAAACAACAATAGGGTTGAGCATAGTTTAAGGTTTTTAAATGTTTCAAACTGTTTAACTTTGCACATTGTCCTGAAAAAACAGCGCTTAGAAATAGAGGCGCTGCAAACTAGTGAGACGCGGCACAAACAAAATGAGATGCTCCAAAAGCATATGTCTGACAGTAGTTCAATAGTTGTATTATGCTCAATGATATGAAAAACAATATATATATAAATATATATATATATATATATATATATATTTTTTGACTTTTAAAGCCACTTTGTATCTCTAAATTAGGGATGTTAATAATTAATTGATAATCTGTTAGTCCTCGTTAATACTTTTAATGATTAATCTTATCGATCGTCGATTAATTATTTTCAGGACAAATGTGTTCAGTAATCATGCCAGCTTTGATAAGGCTGACCTATACAGTCATCCGCCGCTAGAGGGAGCTTGCGCACTGCACGTCACATCTTCTCCGCATACTAGAAGAAGATGCACATATGAAGATGAAGCGGGCTCATTGTAAACAGTGTTCGAGGGGTTTTCTATAAATTAACATTATGTTTTCCATTTACACTGTGATAGTTTTTTAAAGTACAACATGAAAACAAGCACAGTTGGTCTCCTTGTTTCATCCCAACCTACAATTACGTCAGTGATCGCCAGAAAAGCAGATTCAGCTGACATCTCACCAGCACCAGAGAAACTGTATGCAATGTAGGCTACTGTGTTTACATAGCATGTTATGATTTGACTTCATTTTAAATAAAACAAATACGTCCAAAGGTCCGAATTGTAAGTTTTAATGAACTCAAATATGTAAACTAGGGCTGACAACGTCGACAATAAAAAATGGTCAACAAAAAATGTTGTTTGATCTAATTTAATGTAACATGAGATAACTTTAAACTCTAATGATGATGCATGAGAGCAGCACTGCAGCTCTCACCTGACTGAGGAGAGGAAGAATTACACTGCTCACAGTCCAGATGCATTCTATAAACTTTCAAAACAGCGTCAGGTGATGTAGATCACAAAGTATGAGGGAATTATAATGCAATAATGCTAAATAAGTAAATACAGAAGCACTCTCGTTGTGGAATAAATGGCTGTAGCTGCTGCTCCTTTAAAGACACTCGACACGCAAGTTTTGATTCAGTATTATTCAGTATTCATATCAGTTACATCACTGATGTAACACCCCGGCATTACATATTAAATGCAGTTATGTTTAATGCGGTATAGCTTTATTAAAGTTAAAATAATATGGAAGCAGATCATGTAAATAACTACAAACTCCAAAACTGGCATTTGTCTGTACAGTTAGCACCTCATCTATGAGTTGTGCGAATGTCCCAATCTGAGGGGGAGAGATTGAAACTGCACCCGGCTGATGCACACACTGTCACGGGGACGCTCCTCCCTTGATCGTGCACACTTGCTGCAACTAGATTATAACGTGATGGCTCACGACTTACTGAATCATAATATATGCCACTGTGCATTTCTTATCAATTGGCAATACTGGCAATACTCAGCTTTATTAATACGAGAGAGTTTGCTTTTTTGTGAGTTTAAGATGGATTGAAGCGAACAGAAAGGTGAGAGGGGAAGTCTTCGTCCCATTATACACTGAAACAAAATATGTTTTTTTTTTTTTTTTTTTGGCTTGTTTTCGAATATAAATATGTAAAACTCCTTTAAAACAATGTACATTTACTTTAGCAGCTAGACTATACTGCAGAAGAAAAAAAGTTTTTCTGAGAATGTTGAATATAATTTAAAAAATAAAAAATATTTTACAAAATCCTTTAAAAAAAGATGCATTCACCTGAGAAGCAGCATATAAGATATTTAGACTTGCTTTTAGAGAATAGATCTTGAATATAATATATTTTGTCTTTACTGCACTTTGCAGAAGTATAACCAAGTGAAAAATACACTTTTATACAAAATACACTTACTGTATATTTAAGACAAATTCTCTTAAAGCAAGTCTAAATATCTTATATGTTGCTTCTCAATTAAATGTATCTTGTTTTAAGGAATTTTAGATATTTTTAAATGGAAAACAAGACAAAAACACTTGATAACAATAGGATTGTTTAATTAAAAATGTTATAAAATTTATAACAAGTATTTGTTTCCCACTTTAATTCAGTGAATGTCATTTAGAGGTATTTTTAAAAGATGATTTTGTCCTCTATATAGTTAGGAAGCACGTTTAATACAACCTTTTAAGTCAGTGCACAAGCAGAATAATCGGTTAAGAGCTAATGATTAATCTTTGCAATAATCGCCAAATATTCGAATAATCGTTCGATTAATCAATTATCAAAATAATCGTTGGTTGCAGCCCTAATGTATACAAGTTATATATCTTGAATACAAGCTATTATTAACAGTAATTCATTCAAATAAATTAAACAATTCACAAAATCATACTAAACATAGCCTAAATGTATTAAAATACACTGAAGTAAGAATACTTTAAAGGTGCACTCAGTAACTTTTGTCTTTGTGTCATCTTGGACTCTGACACCTAGTGGTTTAGTGGAACCAAGTGTATTCATTTAAATTATATTTAAACAGAAGGCTACTCGCACATATTATATGGAGTCCTTCACATAATATGCGTTTTGCAGTATCAACGTTAACGATAAATACATTTATTGATTGTTAATATCCACAATGATTGATTATTAAAATTTCTGAAAATTGACATCCCTAGGCTAAATGCTTTACTTGTCTTTTGCCACAATATATGTAAATGATGTAATGTATTTGAATGTTCTGAATTTTAATATGTATTACAAATTACTACTTTTTGGGGCAACAGTTTGACTTTAGTTAAATAAAAGTCATCAAAATCAAAATCATCATCTTATAATTGTATCTAATGTTATAATGTTACACCCCCTATCTCATGTAATAAGCTTGTATTTTGAAACAATAACATGTTTGGGTCCCTTACTCTCATGCTCCTCATGGACCTGCATATTTACAGTGTCGATGGACTTCTGAACATCATTCCAGGTGAGGAACTCTTGTCCCTGGGCGAGAGACTCTGCTCTGAGTCTGATCAATGTGTCTGCATATCTGAGTCGAACAAAGCCAAGAAAGGCACACGGTGAAGTTAGTTTCATGTTACATCTCAGTATAATAGTGCCAGGTACCTTTCTTGTTCACTGAATTTTTCAGTATCACTCTTACCTCTGCATATTGTCAGCATCCAGGTTACTGAAGCCCATTGGAGAGTCACTGAGCTGCTCAATCACAGCGACTGAGTCTTTAGTGTCCAACACCTCATTTAACACAAACACGGCAGAAAGCATCTCCACAGCTACACACAGCTCCTCATGAGTAAGACCACTCTTGTTCTTATGCATAAAAGAGAAAGATGGCCAAAACATAAACTTTTTTTTTGTATGTAGGTAAGGACAAGAAAGAAAGTCCTGAGGACTGTGCCACAGAGGGCCTTTAAATGGGTGGTTGATGAATAACGTGACGACTGACAGTTATTTAAAATTAACAATATATTTTCATTTGTGTTCCACAGAAGAATGAAACTCATATGAGTTTGAGACAGCATAAGGGTTAGTAAATGATGAAGGAAAAATGAACAAAAGCATGCACATCCAATGGCAAAAAAGCTCAATGTGGGTGCCCAATTTGTCTGATGAAGAGCTGTAGGCTCCAAACGCCTGGGCTCTCGCTTAGGCGAGAACATTAAAATAAAATGATCTAATTTTGGAATTGTGATCTGCCGACTTTTCTCTCTTTTAGTAATTGATAAAATAATTATAATTTTGGTGTAAACTGCTCCTTTAACATCTAGACATTAAAATTAATATGAATACATAAGTGAAAGTTTTCAGACAATTTCTTTAGTTCTTTCATTATTTCTAATCACCTTTTTTGCCTTCACTAGTTTATTTTGAGTCACAATGGTTTAATATGGGTTTAGATGGAGTGTGGCATGTAACACAGAAGTATATGTCAATTTCCTAGGAGTATTTCATATCAACTAGCCAAATACTGACCTGAGATCCAATCTGCAGGCTGAAGAGCTCTGCCTGGTACAGGCTGGCAGCAGTGTGGTAGACGATGGGTAACTGGGCCTCTGGGTTCAGCAGCTCCTCCACTGTCTCTTCTGGAAAGCCACGCCGAATAGCTGCATTGATTGCAGCAACAGCCTCCTGCTCTGTGTCAATCAAAAATATCATATAAACAGATAGTCTGAAAAAAAAATCATGCAGCAGCAAATGTTTCAAATTATGGACAACTCTACTCACTTAGAGGCACTTTGATCTTGTAACATATTTACTTGTCTTAGTTTTTGTACTTGAATAGTATATACTGCCACTTGCTGAAGAATAATTGTAACAAAACAATATATAGAATAAAGCAATACATTTAAACATTAATCAAACTGTTGTTTTCTAGCTTTAATATATTATTTCCAAATCCAAGACTGCTAAAGGGATAGTTCACCCACTCATGAAAATTCTCTCATCATTCCCTCATCTTAATTCCATCACAGGTGTGTATGACTTCTGCAGAACAAAAATTAAGATTTTTTGAAGAATATTTCAGCTCTGTAGGTCCATACAATGCAAGTGAATGGTGGCCAGACCTTTCAAGCTCCAAACATTTCATATAGGCATCATAAATGTAATCCATACTCCAGTGGCTAAATCAATATCTTCAGAAGTGATATGATAGGTGTGGTTGAGAAACAGATCAATATTTGTCTTTTTTCTTCTTTTTTTTTTTTTACAATAAATCTCCACTTTCACTTTCACATTCTGAAAGTGAAAGTGGTGATGTATAGTAAAAAAGGATTTAAATATTGATCTGTTTCTCACCCAAACTGATTGGATCGCTTCAGAAGACATATATTAAACCGCTGGAGTCGTATGGATTACTTATATGCTGCCTTTGTGTGAGTTTTTAAGCTTCAAAGCTCTGGCCACCATTAACTTGCATTGAACGTATCTAAAGAGCTGAGATATTCTTCTAAAAATCTTTATTTGTGTTCAGCAGAATAAAGAAAGCCATACACATCTGAGATGGTATGAAAGCGAGTAAATCATGAGAGAATTTTCATTGTTGGGTGAATTATCCCACAAAAAGCCAAGGGTGCATGTACATGTACAACATACTTCGTCTCCCGGCCTCTGAAATCTCATTACAGGATGTGATGACCCTCTGGATCTCTTCCCTCTCTAGCTGTGCACTGGAACCACCATCCTACAAGGAGATGTAATAAATGTGCTCATCAAACTAATTTCACCTGACTTTGACTCTTGGTCAAGAGGAAGCAGAGTCTACTTCAGAGTACCTTAACTTTATGTTCCCTGTAGGATGCGAAGTGCTCCAGGTAACAGTGAGCGTTGGCGTCAGTGACTCCCACAAGACCAAGGGTAGGTAATCTAAGACTGGACAGGAGGGCTTTCTGATCCTGAGCATCAATAGCTTGGTTTACTTGACTAACTGCTGCTGATGCTACAAAGAGAAAATCTGCATTATTTTTAAACCTAGAGAATAAATATAATATCCATATTGGTCTAGAATGACATATATACAAATGTTATGTACTCCTACAGGCCCCTCAATGAGGCTCAAGTACCCTTTTAATTTTTGTCCACCATTTATACCACTTATATTTGTTTAATCTATTGACAGTCCTAATATTGGAACCCATATCAATGGTTGAAAATTGCTGATCTACTTGTATAATATTACAAATTCAAGGTTCCATTTTTATGAATGTATTCCCCAAAAAACATCTGAACATCCTCTTAGGATCCTCTTAATGCACATGTGAAATCATGAGGGGTTATGTATAAATATAACAGAACAAAAATGAGTAATAAAGATGTAAGTGCCAAACTTACTGTTTACAAGATCTACATTAGTCTGGATCTCTAGCTGTGTCAGTAATTCTTCATATACATCTCTCTCTTCAGTTGCAATAGAGGAGCGCTGAACACACATACAGACAAAGTTATGTGAGTCACAATTAGAGACATAGTGTTTTTAAAAGTTAAATAAAACAAAAGAAAAATCAGGGTGGGTGAATTCTGGTAAAAGTGAGCCATGACTCTCTAACATTGCGCCCTTGAGCAAGAAACTTAAGACTCTTTGCTCAAGGGGGATTGTCCATTTAATAAGTTGCTCTGAATACATTTAAAAAATATATGAAAAATGCTCTGAGCAGTTATTCAGAGGTCTGACACTGCCCCGAAACACCATTCACACACCCTTACCAGTGTACACACAACAAAAAGACTCTTTAGGTGATTGGATGATACTGGAGTCAGCTAAATATGTGTGAGGAGTGTTAGAAAACATCAGCATGAAGGCAAGGCTGATGCTGTGTTATTCCTTAATCTAAATCCTGCTGATTTTGCAAGTAAACAAATGCTGGACCTTGTTGGAAAGGAGGCTCTTTGCAGAAATAAAAACAAACTGGCTTTACATTTACCTTTTAGTTATTTTAATACCAAACAAGCCCAGCAAGATATTACCGGAATACTACTCCCTGTGCATTATTAGTGAAAAGGTTCAGATATTCACTTGTTTGGGAGTTTTCACTTAATCACAGAGCATAAGTATCAAAGTTTGCTGCTATGAGAAATCCTTGTTCTTACATTATATTTAGACATAAAGCATTTAATTTATTCTTGTGGCCTACAATCCAGGTAAAGGTTAAATGCGTAAAATCACTATATGCATATTTAAGCAGCTTTGAACTTTGACCTAAACAAATTTTTTCCACAACTATTTTAAAAAAAAAAAAAAAAAAGGTTTAAACATAAAAAAAAGGTTATCACCGATAACACAAATGCCATGAAATCAAGGCACAAACATTCTTTTAAAATAATTTCAATTATAAATAATCATTTAGTTAGGCTTTTTTGCACACTTGTTCGACCTTGCACTAATGGTTGTATTAAAAATAAGTACAAAATAAATACACAAATGACTTTTCATGTCTTAGAAGTGGTGTACCAGAAGAAGGGGACAATGATTTTTACGGGCAATTAACAATTTCAAATATATGTTCTAAAAAATTAGCAAAACAGAGTCAAGCCATTTCATATCATTACAGGAAAAAACTGTAATGCTTTTTCATGACTAAAAAAGTCAAGGGACAAGTTTGTAAACATATTTTGATACCGACCCAAATGATGTCAGAAATAACATATTTTGTGAAACACAAAGTTGTCTTTACACAAGGGGGCGCTAGAAGGCTCACAAAACTGAATCCTCCATTGATCTGCATTCAAATCATTCAAAACGTTTTATCTCATATATATTTTCCACTCTGGAGAGTAATTTATAATTAAAACTGATAGTTGCAAGGATTCATACTTGATAAATCTGCCACAGCAGTCTCTATAAAATATATATTTTTAAATCCTCCAGTAACAATTGATTGTGATTGGCCCATTCAGATCAGCGCTGCCAAAAGTAACAGGTGCCCTGTGACAGTGCCGTCTATGCGCTGCCTGCTTCAGCAGTGGTCTAGTGGTCTATTGTCGTGTTTTTCAGTAAATAAATAAATAGATATAGTTTATTAATTGATTTAAGCAACGTATTTTACGATTTTCAATAATTCAAGAACTTTTTAAGCACCTTAAAACAAAATGTCTATTTTCAAGGATTTTCCAGGACTTAAATTTGAAAACGTCAAATTCAAGTATTTCAAGCAACTTGTACGAACCCTGTTATATGCTGTCTTTTTGTACTTTTTGGACCTTCAAAGTTCTGGACATCATTCACTTGCATTGTATGGACCTACAGATCTGAGATATTCTTCTAAAAATCTTTCTTTCTTCTTCTGAACATAAACAAAGTCTTTCACATCTGTGATGGCATGTAAATGATGAGAAAATTCTAATTTTTAGGTGAACTATCAAGTCAATGGATCACACTGCATAGTAAATGATGACGACTTCTGCTAAAACCGGCCTCAAATTACTACATACTGTATGAACACTACCAGTCAAAAGTTTAGATAGACTTAACTGAACTTATTTTTGTCATGATCTTAAAAATCTTATGATCTAAAGGCTTATGCTTAAATGCTTGAAATTAGTTTTGTAGACAAATATAAATGATGCCTACATAAGAAGATGAATATAATAATGAAAGACATTTTGGTAATGCATACAGTAATTCATATACTTCCATTTGTGTTATTTCATAGTCTTAACTACTATTCTTAAATGTTGAAAATATTAATAATAAAGATAATAAAGTAAAATAATAAAAGTAGTTGGGTCTATATTAAGGATGTCTTAACTTCTAAAATGACTATCTAGATTACCCGTCCCGAGGCCTGATCCTCTTTCCTCCTCTTAGCTTTGCTCAGCGTGTCCTGGTAGGCCTGAGCCAATGGCTTTTGTGTGTTTCTCAGTGAGGCATTTGGATTCTGCAGAGCAACCATTGTGCTCTCTGCATGACCTTTGTCAATGGCCTCATTAATGGCAAAGACAGCAGCGTGTACTGCAGAGAAAAGGCACAAAAACATTTAAAAGATGCTTTAGGATGAGGATAATATACATTATATGTATTTATTGTAGACAGGTGTACTTACAAATGGCATATATATTTTTATACTGTAGGACATAAATTAAGTAGCAACTCACATGCTGCTTCATCTACTGAAAGCTCATTGGCCAGGATGCCACCAATCTTGCTGAAGGTGGGCATTTGGATGCCATATTTCTCCAGCTCTTTCCTCATGTTACTGATCTCCTCCTCTACAAGAAAGAGGATATTAAATGTCATGACTGTGTCTGGTATTCATTTATTTACTATCATAGTGCAGCACAAGTAACCTGCTCATGAATCCATCAAGACATATGGAGTGACACCATAGAGCCCCATGTGTTCTACAAATATGTCATGACAAGAAACAATGTCATGTTATTCCCCATAACATGAATCTAACAGGATTGGCACAAAACGTGATTTGAAAGAAAAATGTTATAGGTTATATTCATATATTCACTTTTCTATTCAAATGATAAGTAGCCTATTTGAATAAACTTACTCTGACAGGGTTAAATAATGTAGCGCTGTAGGATTAGGGTTATGAAATATATGTATAAAGATAAATAAGTACAGTTTTGGTACAAGGCTGAAAAGCTGTGGTTACTGTAGCCCTGATCCTGTACTTTAGGCCTGAGGTGGGGGGAAGTTATGTAAGTTTTGCAAAAAACTTTTCAAACAAGAAAAAAATAAACTAAAACTTTCCTGAGAATGACCCTACTAATCACTGTTCTGTACCTGTGAAGTCAACTTTCCCCAACAGGTCCTGGATCTGTGGGGCAATTCCCAATTTGAAGAGGTACAAACTGCAAAAAAACAAACAAAACAAAAAACAGTGATAAAAGCATTATATCATGTAGTTAGCGTGATCAAACAACAGCAAGATAATGATTATTCTCAGAGATAACAGAGCTGCTGGTCATGAACACTGGGGAGAGGACACACAATGAGTTTGAGATCAAAAAATTTGAACACTCTTTAAAACGTTTACCCACAAGATTATTAGCAATGTTAGTATAGCAACCTTTGTTCACACTGTCCAGCTCTTTTTTTCTCCCCAGTATATGACATTTTGTATGCCTGGATGGGAGGAAGCAGTCCATCTAAATGAACTGCTAAAATAGAAAACTGCACAAGTTTAGAAGCAGAGCAACCATTAATGCATCTAGGTTGCTAATGCTCATGCAAACAAAGCATCAGCATCTTGAGATCTAATATAATACAACCAAGTTATATGAGATAACCAATTAACATAGTAAAGGGATAGTTCACCCAAAAATGTGGATTCTGTCTTAATTTATTAAACATAATGTTGTTCTCTGGAACACAAAAGGAGATGTCAAGCAGAATGTTAAGACTAAAAGTCTCTGTGACCATTAATTTTAATTGCACCTTTACAATGAAAGTGAATGATATAATACTTTTGTGTTTCACAGAAGAAATCAAATCATAGAGCTTTGGAAAAATACAATGGTAAGTAAATGATGGCAGAATTGTTTTCTTTCTTTTTTCTGCGGTTGAAATAACCCTTTAAGTGATTAATTATGCCTCATTTTCTAAATATGTTTTTCTGCAAAACAGACCATTACGACAGATCACAAAATGTGAAGTTATAAGATTCTTCCACAAGATGGCAGTACAAAGCTGAGCCAATTGTAGCCCAAATCCACTGCATACAATTAGAGTCAAACGCTATTGGAAACTGTATTAAACTTTTATCTGTCTGCTGATTGAGGACAAATAGAGGAGTAATTAATTATTGAAGAGTTATGAGTGTTGTGCACTTGAGCATGTTTATGTTAGATAGACCCAGTTTGGTGTAAATTTATACTCGCTTGTATAAGAGATGTAGGTCACTACGGCTGATGAGTCACAAGAGGATCAATTACATTATTTAGAGCCAAACTGATAGCAGAGCTATGTGGACAAAGACTAGCTTTCAGACATCTACACTCACCGGCCACTTTATTAGGTACACCTGTACAACTGCTTACTCATGCGATTATCTTTTCAGCCAATCGTGTGGCAGCAGTGTAATGTATAAAATCATGCAGATATGGGCCAGGAGCTTCAGTTAATGTTCACATCAACCATCAGAATTGGGAAAAAAGTGATCTCAGTGATTTCGACCATGACATGATTGTTGGTGCCAGACGGGCTGGATTGAGTATTTCTGTAACTGCTGATCTCAGAAAACAGAAAACAGAGGCTGCAGTGGGCCTACCATTTGTGTAACTCAGCAGAAATCCAGATCTGTCGACCATGCAATGTTTTTCCAATCGTCTACTGTCCAGTTCTGGTGAGCCTGTTCCCACTGCAGCCTCAGTTTCCTGTTCTAGGCTGACAGTAGTGATACCCGGAGGGGTCATCTGCTGCTTTAGCTCATCCACCTCAATGTTCGATGTGTTGGATGTTCAGAACATGCTGAACTCCATCTAAAACTATTTTAATCAGCATTTAATTATTATTATGCATGCAGCTTTTACAACCTCATATTAATTAAAAGACTGCATTAAATATTTGTACTTTACCGTAATGTTTTCACACCACAGGACTTCTTAAAATGTGGTGCAATTAGGTGAGTACAAATTATGAATGATTGAAAGAATTAAATAATGTCAAAAACAAATGTGCACATCGTACATCAACTACCCATACATACATTTTAACCTATAAGTTCGATGTTGGAAAATAAAAAGTTCATGGACATGCTATTTATCAACAACCAATTCAAAGTATGTAGTACTTGTGGCTGATTTTTCTTTGGGTCTCTGCTGTGTCAGTGTTGTCTAGTGTCACTGAAGGGGTTAACTACAGGTTCAGGAAGGAAGAGCGTGTGCAAGGCAAAGGGAGGAAGCCAGGCAACCCACACACAAGACAAGAGAGAGAGAGAGAGAAAGAAAGAGAGAGCAGAAACACTATAAATCATTTACCAAAAAAGAAGCCATCTTGTGGTCATTCATTAGACACATTCCCCTGTGCACGCTTGAGTCAAACATCTAAAGCTTTGCATAAATTAAGATACCTATGCCTGTCACCAGGATTTCCATTTGAAATTGACCCTTTACCAGTTTTCTGCTCTCAGTCACACACTGCTTTTCTAAAAATGTATTTATCATCAAATAAAGTTCAATACATATAGTCACAGCTGAAACTCGATTTTACTAGGGTGTTGTGAGGGGTTGTCGGGGCATCACCATGAAGTTATGAGTGGTTTTTAGTGTGATGATATGTGGTTTGCTAGGCTTACAAGTCAAAAGAACCGAATCACTTAGAAAAGTAATAGCACACCTCTCCTCAACAATGTCTCATGATTTGAGGTATAATTCATGTCTGTAGCAAAAACAGTGCAGGCCAATATATGAACAGAAGTTTATCACTTATGTTATGTGTTATGGGTTTCTGAAAAAACTCTCAAATTGGCCCGGTTGCTAGGGAGGGTAGCGTCACATGGGGTAACCTCCTCGTGGTCGCTATGATGTGGTTCTTGCTCTCGATGGGGCGTGTGGTGAGATGTGATTGTATGCCACGGAGAATAGCGTGAAGCTTCCACACGCGCTATGATGCGTGGATTGATGGTCTCAGACGCAGAGGCAACTGAGATTCGTCCTCCACCACCCGGATTGAGGTGAGTCACTATGCCACCATGAGAACTTAGAGCACATTGGGAATTGGGCATTTCAAATTCCAAAGGGGAGAAAATAATAATAATAATAAATAATTTTTTTATAACAAATGTCATGATACTGAATAATGGCTAAAATGCCCTACAGATGAGATCTCAAATCAGTCTCTTGACTACACATTTATACTAAGCTCATCTGAGGGGATTCCCCCTGAAATTTCTAAGCATAATTTGCAATAAGCAAATAAGCAAACATTGATCATGATTGTGTATATAGCATGTTTCCACTGAAGGCAGAATAAGAAGGGAAACAGAAAGCTCAGCAAATCTCTATACACTTCCTGCAGGGCGGGAACCAGATTTCATAACAGTGTGCTGGATTACACCTCAAATTTCATAGTCCAGAGCATTCAGTCCAATGCAAGCCATAAAACAACAGAATGGTAATTATCAATGAAGTTTTATAACAAATAAAAACTAAAAAAATACCTATTGCACTAACTGAGGAGACATGTGTTGCTTACTCTTAATGATACTCTCAAATACTCTGATGACTCTCAAAAATGTAGATTTTGACATTACTGTTTTTATTCGAATTAATAAAGGTACATTTCTGATACATTTGTACTTCAGTTGTTTTGTTGGACAAAATTTGTACGTCCTTTGTTTTTTTTAACCAAAATACTGGCCTCATACCACATGACCCATATTTGGTTTTCAAACACTGAGGAAGTGTAACATCTAGGCTAACTATTAACGATTGAGAGACACATTTCTCTGAGATTAAACCATATAGTGTGTTAAATTGAATATACAAGGAAAGTTTGTTATGAACCAGAATCTAAAAGGATTTTAAGATACAGTATCTTCAATATTTCTGGAGTTATTGGCTCTCCAACATTGGAAAAACACTTAAAGGTGGGGTATGTGATTTACAAAACGGCCGGCAGATTTTGAAAATACACAACTCATAAGGTCCTACCTTCTCTCCTCCAACGCTGGCCCTGACTCCACCCATTCGAAAAACAAGGACGCGCAATCATGCACGAGCGAAAACTCAGATGCGCGAGAGCGAGCCAGGCTAGCATAGGTTGGAGTTTCTGCATGACGTCACCATTTACCTGCTAAGACCGTCAACATGGCACAACATTCAGCGTTAAGTTGCACCAGATATTATTAACATTCAACAGTCACATAAATCATTAGTATTGTTAGAAAATTTATGTTTTTGAAATGTAAATATATATTGTATAAATATATATAAAATATATAAAAATATATTGGACGTCCTGGTTGTCACCGAAGTTTATGGCTAAATATAGGGCTGACCGATATAATGTTATCAGATGAGATTGTTATGCGCATCTCGTCAGTAAAGCACATAACATAAAGTGCATTCATTGATTAGTAAATAGCCATCAGCTGCTTTCAGATGGAGGCGTATACTACACAGAGCCGTAGTTCACTAACAAGCTGGGCCGTGATAATGAAGGGTAAATTGCCCAGCTTGTCAGTGATGAACTACAGCTCTGTGTAGTAAATGCCGCTCCATCTGAAAGCAGCTGATGACGAACGGGACACGCGCGCCAGGGTGGTGGGGGGAGGGGGGCATGGTACGACCGTTTGATTGACACATTTTCTGTCCAATGATTCTAGATGGTCTTGAAAATGATTGGCTGGAGTTTTTCGAGTCCTGCCCGTTCCACAGATGATTAAATTGCTTAATTTTCATTTCAGTGCTTCTAATTTACATCCAGTAAGTGGGTTAGGAATAGGATTTCAAGTTATTTTGAAAAAATGGTCAAAAAAGAAAATCACATACCCCACCTTTAAGATTAGGAAACAAAAGTCTATTTCCAATTTTGGGACTCAAGCCACTGGCATAAAATGCAACAAGAGGTGTTCGAAATCAAGTGATTATCTCTTTGTAAAAATAAAATAATGACGCTGCCACCTTTTCAAGGTTATTTTCAGATCTGTACCTTTGCTCCAAATCACATTATTTCTCCCCCATCTGCAAAATAACGGATTACACAGAAACAATCCATGGCATTTAATATTTTGGCTGTGATGTGATATATTTATGTGCATCTTCCTTCAGAACAATCTGTTAACAAAATCAAATATTTCACCTGGAGAAATCTTGGAAATTAGGTTGGTTTGATATTGCATGAACCTGAAGGGTGTATTTACGTTCCACAGCACTACTTACAGTAAGTCAATGTTAGGAAACCCTTGCCCAGAATGTACAACAGAGCAGGTGTGACAAGACAGAAAGGTTTGTCTCTGGAGATAATGGCAGAAAATATCATGAAACTTTGACAGGAAATGACTTAAGACAGACAGGAAGTCAACCAGCGGGACTGATAGGTAGAGACAACACAGGGGGAACCCTTAGTCAAGCAACTAACCCCCCCACCCCAAAAAGTCTGCTTTTCACAGTGGTGAGATTGTCATGACAATGGCTAGAAAGAGGAAGCAGCAGTAATACATGCTTTACAAACCAGTTTTCATAAGTGAGAGATCACAAACCCATAACCACAAACTAACTGCCATTTTTATAACTGCAGGTTATGAAACTTGATGAAGCAAGCAAACATTTATAAGTACATAGCTAAAAGGTGTACATTTTTAGGTGTGCAATTCTTGAGTGATATGATATGATGATGTGAGAATTAAAAGGTGTATTAAAAATAACTAGAGTCCTGTTAATCTGTACCTTAGTGCATGTATGCAGTAGATGACTTTGGGCATATTCTTGCGATCATACACATCGGTTGTCTCAGGATAGAATATCTGAAAGAGAAAAACACATTAGACTTCCATCTTTTCTTTTGGTTCCATATAACACATCAGTCAAAGAAAAGACAGAACTCATTAGACACTCTGTTCAAAACCTATGAAGAAGCAAAAACCATCCAATAAGTAGGAGTACTGTACATGAAAGAATGTAACCAAATGCTCAAAACAGGGGATATATGTTATACCTTATGCACTGTAAAATGTAATAAGGTGACTTAATAAAAAAAAAAAAGTGAGGAAACCAATTGCTTTAAAGAAATCAAGAAAATATACTTACTGTATTTGGCTCAAGTAAAGTAGACTATTCCTAGTTCACTTTACTTGAGCCAAATAAGTACATTTATAAGTACATTTATAACACAGTGTGTTATAACACAACATAAGGTACTGTATAACGTATACCTTATATCAAATGTTTAAGTCTAACAATGTATCACTGAAAATTGAAAAACTTTGACCTCTAATTTGAATATTGGGAGGCTGTGTTCAAATATCTGTGGTGGTTAATATTTTAATATTATATAGATGGTAATACCATGGATCTGAATGACCACCATACAGTTATAAATATTGGGACATCATCACAATTCTAATCTTTTTGGCTCTATACACCACCACAATGGATTTGAAATGAAACGAACAAGATGTGCTTTAACTGCAGACTTTCAGCTTTAATTTGAGGGTATTTACATCCAAATCAGGTGAACGGTGTATGAATTACAACAGTTTGTATAAGTAATGGGACAATTGGCTGCTCAGCTGTTCCATGGCCAGGTGTGTGTTATTCCCTCATTATCCCATTTACAAGGAGCAGATAAAAGGTCCAGAGTTCATTTCAAGTGTGCTATTTGCATTTGGAATCTGTTGCTGTCAACTCTCAATATGAGATCCAAAGAGCTGTCACTATCAGTGAAGCAAGCCATCATTAGGCTGAAAAATCAAAACAAACCCATCAGAGAGATAGCAAAAACATGAGGTGTGGCCAAATCAACTGTTTGGAACATTCTTAAAAAGAAAGAACGCACCGGTGAGCTCAGCAACATCAAAAGACCCGGAAGACCACGGAAAACAACTGTGGTGGATGACCGAAGAATTCTTTCCCTGGTGAAGAAAACACCCTTCACAACAGTTGGCCAGATCAAGAACACTCTCCAGGAGGTAGGTGTATGTGTGTCAAAGTCATCAATCAAGAGAAGACTTCACCAGAGTGAATACAGAGGGTTCACCACAAGATGAACCACTCAAAAACAGGAAGGCCAGATTAGAGTTTGCCAAACAACATCTAAAAAAGCCTTCACAGTTCTGGAACAACATCCTATGGACAGATGAGACAAAGATCAACTTGTACCAGAGTGATGGGAAGAGAAGAGTATGGAGAAAGAAAGGAACTGCTCATCAGCCAAAGTATACCACCTGATCAGTGAAGCATGGTGGTGGTAGCGTCATGGCGTGGGCATGTATGGCTGCCAATGGAACTGGTTCTTTTGTATGTATTGATGATGTGTCTGCTGACAAAAGCAGCAGGATGAATTCTGAAGTGTTTCGGGCAATATTATCTGCTCATATTCAGCCAAATGCTTCAGAACTCATTGGACGGCGCTTCACAGTACAGATGGACAATGACCCGAAGCATACTGCGAAAGCAACAAAAGAGTTTTTTAAGGGAAAGAAGTGGAATGTTATGCAATGGCCAAGTCAATCACCTGACCTGAATCCGATTGAGCATGCATTTCACTTGCTGAAGACAAAACTGAAGGGAAAATGCCCCAAGAACAAGCAGGAACTGAAGACAGTTGCAGTAGAGGCCTGGCAGTAGAGCATCATCAGGGATGAAACCCAGCGTCTGGTGATATCTATGCGTTCCAGACTTCAGGCTGTAATTGACTGCAAAGGATTTGCAACCAAGTATTAAAAAGTGAAAGTTTGATTTATGATTGTTAATCTGTCCCATTATTTTTGGTCCCTTAAAAAGTGGGAGGCACATATACAAACTGTTGTAATTCCTGCACCGTTCACCTGATTTGGATGTAAATACCCTCAAATTAAAGCTGAAAGTCTGCAGTTAAAGCACATCATGTTCGTTTCATTTCAAATCCATTGTGGTGGTGTATAGAGCCAAAAAGATTAGAATTGTGTCGATGTCCCAATATTTATGGACCTGACTGTATTCATATACCATATACCATTAATTTACATGGTATTTCCCAGGTACCTGAAATAATAATATGGTTTTAATGTGGTGTATATTATAAAACAAGTTACTATCGTGATACCATGCCCAAAATATCATGTTAGTACCACTGTGTGCAGTACCATGGTCCGCACACCATTGAATATTTCTATAAATTAACATTAATTAATTTAATCTTAATATAGTTTGATAATGGAAAAATACATTAATAAAATACAGAACAGCAATAAATAATATGAAACAATTGAGTAATTTAGCTTAGGTGGCTTCGCATGGAGCCCTGCACATTGTACTGGGTTTCACTTACACTTGGTTGCAGCTCATGCTTTTCTGCCCTTGAGTGAAAGTTACTGCCAGTCAAACTGACTGACAGAGCAAGTGTGTGTATAATAATTTAAGTCAACAACTCACACCATGAGTAAATATTCAATAATAGCCTTTATATACTATTCTTATAACAATGGTAATCTATCTATCTATCTATCTACAGTCAGGTCCATAAATATTGGGACATCGACACAATTCTAATCTTTTTGGCTCTATACACCACCACAATGGATTTGAAATGAAATGAACAAGATGTGCTTTAACTGCAGACTTTCAGCTTTAATTTGAGGGTATTTACATCCAAATCAGGTGAACGGTGTATGAATTACAACAGTTTGTATATGTGCCTCCCACTTTTTAAGGGACCAAAAAAAAAGAAACAGGATGGCAATGATAGGCGTCAGAGTGTGTGTGTGTGTGTGTGTGTGTGTGTGTGTGTGTGTGTGTGTGGGCAGGTTTAAGTGGTTTACGAGGACTTTTGTTTTAGGTTACAAACTGGTAATTACAAGGGTATTATGCTATAAATGTGGTTCATGAGGATATTTCTAGCGTTCCCATAATTCAAATTGCTTAAAAAACATACTAAATTGTGTTTTATTGAAAATGGAAAAATGCAGAAAGTTTTTTGTGAGGGTTAGGTTTAGTGAATAGAATCTATAGTTTGTACAGTATAAAAATCATTATGTCTATGGAGAGAGATTATAATGATAGCAGCACCAACGTGAGTGTATGTGTGTGTGTGTGTGTGTGTGAGTGTTATTGAGAGTGTGTAACTGGACCTCACCTTAGGCAATCCTACAGACTCCATGGCTCTGAGCCACTGCACAGTGTTATCTGTGTGTCTGAAGTGGAGTCCTGAGTGCTGGAGAGAGCAATAAATACAAGAGCAGCACATTACTAGCAGCACATGCTTCATTTGAAATACATTTCTGTCTAAATATAAAGCTGTTTTCATCATTTTGGGAGACTGATTTCTACTGATTTTTTTAGTAAAATATGCACTAGAAATGAAATTAGAAATATACAGTATACAGAGGTGAGTATACATGATATTTTGAGGTAGTGAGGATGTCTGTGCAGCACAAAGGATAAGCTACATCCTGACAAATCATTGGGACATATTGTCACAAACAACTGGGCTTTGTAAGTGTCACAGATAAAAGCTGAAACGTAACCAGTCCAAGATGGTCTGCTAGTTTTAGCTTGTCTCCCAGCATGGTCAGGCTAGTCTGCCTATGTCCCACTTGGCTGGTTTCATAGGGATTTTAGGCACTTTTCATATGGTCAGCTAATAACCAACTTGGTCAGGCTGGAAGACCAGCTTAACACAGCAAAGATCAGCAAACCAGCTTAGGCTATTATAAGATGTTTTTTTATATACAGTACCAGGGAGAGGAGCATGATACATGTACAGACTCTATCCTCCATTTCCAACATAAGTACCAGTGTGTCAGGAGCATGTGCACTATCCACTACAGTGTGTCATAGGCTCCAACTTGGGTTTGATTCTGTCTGTTTACCTTAGAAGTAATTCAGTACCTTATAACGAGTTTGGTCCCTGTCATAAATCTTCTTCTCTGACACCAATTCGGGGGCGAAGAACCTGGCCAGTTTTCCAAGGTAGACCCCATTCCGCAAACCATCCTCCAGTTCTGTTGTTGGTGGTAGCATCTCCTCCAGACATGCCTCCATCCATCTGAAATAAAAAAGGCCAAAGTTTTAGCTTAAAAACTGCTTCAACCTAATAGGAATGTAGCAAACAGTAAGTGTTAAAACTGGTAGGACCTTCGTTATTGTACAAAATCAACACTTAAAAAGATGGTTTTTAGCATGACTTTACTGAACTGTATAACAAACAGAGATCTTTGGTGAAAACAAGTGTGCTGCTTTGGATATTACAGGATATATATACATTTAAATGAATTTACAACTATTACAAGCTAAAGAAAAAGAAACCTCGACACAGAAGCAATTAATAAAAGAACAACTCTGCATTCACAGTGTAAGAAAAAGTTAATTTTGCCTATGGCAGGGGGCATGGGAAGCTCAGCGAGTATTGACGTTGACTACCAACCCTGGAGTCAAGAGTTTGAATCTAGGGTGTGCTGAGTGACTCCAGCCAGGTCTCCTGAGCAACCAAATTGGCCCGGTTGCTAGGAAGGGTTGAGTCACATCGGGTAACCTCCTCGTGGTCGCAATTAGGGGTTCTCGCTCTCAATGGTGCGCGTGGTAAGTTGTTCGTGGATCACGGAGGGTAGAATGAGCCTCCACATGCTGTGAGTCTCCGCAGTGTCATGCACAATGAGCCACTTGATAAAATGCACGGATTGATTGTCTCAGTGTAACGAACGCTAATCCCCAAGTTCACCCCACCCCCTCTAGCTCTCACACTCGCTCCCAATCACCGGAATATTAGTTTCACCTGCACTGTTCTTTTCCCCTATTTATACCCTGCCCTTTCTCCCCACAGTTGTTGGTTATTGTTTAGTTTACCCCTTCGCTTTGCCAGCTCTAGTGTTTCGCTAGCTTTCCCCTGTTTAAACTACTCTCTTGTTTGTCTTGTATATTCTGATCTCCCGGCTTCGACCTTACGCTTCCCTTTACTACGCTTCTTTGGATTTGCCCCTTTGTTATATTCTGATCTCCCGGCTTCGACCTTACGCTTCCCTTTACGACGCTTCTTTGGATTTGCCCCTTTGTACTTTTGCCATTCTGCCAATAAAGCAGTTTTTCCCGACATTGTGACTATCTCTTCTTGTGCGTGTTACATTCAGAAGCGGAGGCAACTGAGACTTGTCCTCCGCCACCCGGATTGAGGTGATTAACTGCGCCACCACGAGGACCTACTAAGTTGTTGTAATTGGGCATTTCAAATTGTGAGAAAAGGGGATAAAAATTTTTTTTTTTCCTATGGCAGAGACATGGATAATGATTACAGTTAATGCTATTTTTTAACTTGTAAGAGAAGCCAAAAAAGCAGCTATTAAGGTATGCTTTTTAAAATCTATATAAGACTAGGGCTGAAACATAATTGCAATTATTTACAAGTTTATGTTGTTTGAAGTTTAGTTGACATCAGCCTTTTAATGCAGTGAAATACTTTCATCTGACTTTTGTCAACAAAAACCTGCAGACATGGGGTTATTTTAAATGTGTATAATAAATTGTAGCGGCCAAAAATGTGCAATTTAAGTAAATCCTAGGGTGCTTTAAATAATGCGCTCAGTGCACGTTAGCACACATAACTGAATTCAGAGCACATCTGTCACTCAGGGCAATGATCCCATTTACATGCATTTAAGAAAGCACTACACATTACTGACAAAATAGCCGTGCAAATAGGCACAGCACAGAGGGCAGCGTGTTGAGACTTTATTTATTTAATTAAATTGCATCCCTCGCGGACTCAAATTGAGATTTCGATTTTATTTTGGTTAAACTTTCAGCCCTTTGTCAGACTACAGTTCACGGGCCTTCCAGAGTTCTTCACTTTAACATGAAAGATAATTGACTAGGATGCTAGAAATCCCACAGAGTTTGAGCAACAAAAAAGAATTGCTATACTTTGATTAATATTAAATTCAGATGTAAGAGAGTTCCTAAAGCATACATAAATATAGAACTTCAGTTCCTCCAAAAATGTGAGAAACCAAGTGGACCAAAATCTGATATGTGATAATCTCTCATTTCCTCACAAAACCAATGCTAACTTTTTCCATAGCAACCCAGTAAAGTGAAGAGAATAAAAAAAAAAGTGACCTTCAACCATCCCCCAGTTTACGCCATTAAAACGTGTGTTCCAAAAAGTTAAAGGACATCAGTGCTTTAAACCATTTGGTAAATATTGGCTTTTCCAGCATAAACAGTATATAGTCAAGGTTGGGCTACAGTTATTCTCCATCCCACTAGGTGTCGACAAACTTGTGGAAAACTTCTGATCTCCTGTCACACTATTTTTACTAAAGCAAAGAGAAAAAGAAACATTGGCTTTAGTATTAGTTCTGCACTTACTTCATACATTATTTGATGCTGTTTTCAAGTCAATTCAATGAGATTTAGGCCTAAGCATGCACTCAGTTCACCATTCAGTTTTCCAGATCACTGATTCACTGAAATTCACCTTAAAACATTCAGGTCAACAAATTCCATTACATACTGGTTGCTAGTCTGTGACCAAGTGAAAAATTGACAGTTTTACATATTGGGAGACTGCTATATTGTGAAGGCACAAACACTGGTAGAGCTTTTCTCATGCCAGTAGGTGAAATTTACCCCTGCTGAACTGTCTGCTCTACCTTTCACTCAGAAACATGGAGAAGTCACCATTTACAATAAAAAGCTCAGATTTCCTTTAATAGTCAAGTGGCTTTTATTGTCATTTCAACCATATACAGCTAGTACAGTACACAGTGAAACAAAACAACGTTCATTCAGGACCATGGTGCTACATAAAACATCATAAAACAAACACAGAACTAAGTGAGACTACACAGAATTAAATAAGACCTACACATTACTACAACACATGTGCAAACAGTATAAGACGGCACAATAATTGCTAAATGTGTGTGGCAGGGCGGAGGATGGGGCTGGGTCGTAATTATACACACCCGGTCCCTTATCAGGCTAATTAAGCCTCCGAGAGGGATAAAGGCCGATTGCGGACCATGGTGCGACGAGAGAGAGATCGTTTACGGACATGTCCGTCATGTGAGTGTTTTTGTCTTTTGTTTAAGTTAATCATTAAAATATTGTTTATATCGCCAGGCCAGTTCTCGCCTCCTCCTTTCCATTGAACTGCTTTACAATGTGCAAATTGCAAAGGGAGTCAGATGGTGTTCAGTTGTGTGTGTTTTATGTGTGTGTCAGTCCTGTTTCTGAATATTGAGGATTCTGATGGTTTGCGGGAATAAACTGTCACACAGTCTGGCTCTGAGGGCCCGAATGCTTCGTTACCTTTTGCCAGACAGGCAAAAAAAAATTATATCACTTTACAGGGAAGTCTTTAAAATGTAAATAACAATTGCTAAAAGTTATACATATTATTGTATATGTTCAGACTGCTATTATAAACACAAAAAATAGACAATTTTGGAAAAACTGTAGTCTGAATTTGAATATGTATTATAACTCAGGCCCTATAGGCGCTGTGAAGCTGCTTCATTTTGTGTTTGTATCCACTAAGTGGTAGTTAATACTGGAAAAATATATTTATACAGTACTGTGCAAAGGTTTTAGGTACTGGTGAAAAATGTTGCACAGTAAGGATGTCTTCAAAAATAATGCCATAAATAGTTTTCATTTATCAATTAATGTCATGCAAAGTCCAGTAAACATAAGAAAATCTAAATCAATATTTGATGTGACCACCTTTGCCTTCAAAACAGCACCCTTTCCAGAAGGGTAGAAATGGTCTCATTTTGAAGAATACAGCCCAAGGCAAGAGAATATGTATTGCCTGTGGCTAGCTGTAGCCGATAGAAGCAGCAGTCGGAGCAGACATGTAAGTTTTGTCTTTGTTTGCTTGGAAATACCATTTTCAATGTTGCACTTCATTTGAAATGTATATGATCTGTGTGATTATGTCAACAATATACACTAAACGATTGCATTCTCAAGAAAGAGAGTTTGATAAAAGACTCAACTATGTCAGCGATGTTTGTGCAATATGTAAAATATTCATATTCATAGAAATACGTCATCAACCTCATGTAGTTCGGGGGGGTGCAGAAAGTATTTAAGCCTTAATATGTTACTTTATATTAAAATACACGCAAAAGTGATGGACATCAGTTAAATATAGAGGTTCTAAGCTTTCAAATGGTATCACTTATGACAGAACCGGTACAGAGTCCCAGAATGTAAGATTAAGCTAGTAGACTGCAAAACATTGACATATGGAGATTTAAGTGATTCTATTAAAATGCCAATGCCTATGCTGCAGTTTGCAAGCCTTTGGTTAATAATTTGCTACGTGACTCTTGAATTGGTCAGCTGAATGGAGCTTTTTAATAGGCCACCAAAAGTATATCCTTAAGTTGAAAAAAATGTTGGGTCAAAGGTGAGGTCACAAGTGTTCTTACTAGGCCTAATTCATTCTATGGTGCAGCACAACCTTCTGGCTTTTATTATGGTCTTAATGGGCTACACCACAATATTTCTGGTCATGGAAACACTGTTTGCTATTTGATGCTTACTTTCACATGGACCAAATGTCTATATTCCATAAACACCCATTAAGCTTTTTAAGTTGATTTAATTAAAGAAAACATAGAAGAAATTACAATGACAAGGAAAACATTGTGCCCAGGCATTTGTCAGCAATTCCCCAGCCTCCCACAAATACCTGCTCTCTCTTTGTCAACACAAACTGAGCTGCTAGAGCTAGAGAGTCTCTGTATTATATCACTACAGTACAGTACAGTACAGTACAGTACACAACATTTTGTCTCATTTCAGTGGTTGATATCTAACCTAAAATATGATATATTGTTTCAATACAGTATATTATGAGAATGTCATGTTCGTGCACAGAAGAATAACAGGAAAATGTAATTTATTCAGTCAAATAATAAATAATTGTTCTCTATAACGCAGCAACCTGGTCATGTGATCTCAACATGGCGGCCAACATTAAGAGGGCATTTCTATGGCTTTTGGCTTTTTGGGGGTTTTTCTAGGCCCTTTTACTCTCTTTAACACAACATATTTGTCATTTCTTTAGATTTAAAACAGAATATGCTTTGTGCACCTTTAAGGATGGAAATAACTAAGTATCGCTGTATCAGGATATGTGGCTGCTATAGACACCTCTCCCTGTTCCTGCTGCTCTCAACCAACAATGGAGGCGACTGTTACAGTGTCTTTAAGAGACCTGACTGTTTACTTCTCTTTCCTGTGATTGTTGGGCTGCAGTGGTTTAAACTCAATTTCAAACAGAGCTGAAAGAAATATTCAAAGAGATACACCATGTTAGTCTAAACAAACAGCTCTGAAAAAAAGATGTTTCTACATACTGTTCATACAAAAAGCTGAATAATAAAACAGTTAATTCTGCTCCTCCAATTTGCTTGGACAAGCACTCTTCCAAGTGTGCCGATACAGTATATGTATGACAGCATTAAGCCTGTTTAAATCACTCCACTTGTCTGTGTTTGCAGCACTGCAGACAGCATTTCAAAATTAGGTACAACTGATGTTCATTAGCATCAGCCTTTGGAAGTGGATGCGTTTGAGAGATTAAATGCACATTGCAATGAATGAACCTATAGAGATCAGTTCTTTCAATTAGTCAACCTTACACTTAGGCATTGGGAAACGTTTAATGTTACTTCTACTGGTGCTATTTCAGTGCATTTCTATCTTTATACTGTCAAAGGCTTTGATTGGAAAATGTTAATAAAACATTATTGCTACATATTGTATCATTTACTTTCCTGAGGAGGATAAAAATGGATTTTGCCAGGAAAAGAAACTATATAGAGTCAAATTTCAGCAGTTTCAAAATATTCGATGAATCGTGATTATGAAAAATTAAGCGATGAATAGCGATTATAATTTTTAATCGACTGACAGCACGAGTGTTTTGTTGCTTTTAGTCCATCTGTATTTGCTTTGAAGTCAACTATATTTAGTAGATACATACTTTTAAAATTTTCTTTAGAGAAATCAGAACAAAAATATTGATGACTCATGTACTCATTTTTAATTGGAAAGATTGTTATATAATCAAATGCTCTCTGGAATAAAAATGTACCTCCCTCTGCAACCGACCAGGAAGTAGCAAATCATGGTTCATGGCTTTGAAACAACTCAAATCTATTGTCTGTTTACAAAACTATTCAATAAGTACAACCCAAACTTCCTGTTTTAATAGGAAATACATCAACACAGGGCAGAATGTTGCACTTGTCAAGCGATTTCATGGGATCAGGCCTTGAGGTAAATGCTTCTGAGGCATAGATGACAGCTAAACTGCAAAACAAGAACACACTGTGGGATATTATTGGTTCAGCTGGAGAAGAAAGAATGCATTGAATAGCACCAAAAAATATCCCCTTGGTTTGGTGAAATGACTTGACTGCTGGTCCAAAGAATTCAGTTCTAAAGGATGAATATAACTGCAATCCTGAGGCACAGAGGTCATTGCTCTCTTATGACTTTTCACCTGTTTATCTCACTGCATGTATCTGTCTGATATGCTACTGAATTGAACAAATTCTAAAATGCTAAAAATGCCCAGGGTCTGTGTGCTGACTAATGAGTGGGTGATAGGACAGCTGACAGTATAGATTCTTATAATGGTGTAAACTCTATGAAATGAATCATGACATTAGCTCTGAATTTGCCTTATTTTTATGTAGCTAAAGCAGGATGGTGTCCCATTTTCCAGACTTGGCAAGTAGTGACGGTACTACCTGGAAAGTTCTGAGTGGAAAAGATGTTACTGGAGTACTAAAGTACAGGCACTGAATTTGACTCTGGGAAGTGAGAAATATCAGTGTCTAAACAGAAACCATTGGTCACATGAAAATGCCCTTGCACTGTATAAAAAAACAAACAAACATTGTGACTATTAATAACTGAGGTTTAGGACATCACACAAAGACAAAATTAGAGATAGAAAAAGTTTCACAACTGGGTCCCTCTATCTAAAATAACATGCTCTGTTTGCTTAAGTCAGTGGGTGCAAAGTCTTCCAGTCACAGTACTGGAATGGGAAGGCTGGGGGGGTGCATGAGGCATGCTTATCAGCTGACAGGTTGCAAAAGGATTCCATTAGATCTATAACAGCATAACAGACAACCATGCAAATTCCATCAGAGCTCATGTTGTTCCAAAACCATATGACTTTCTTTCTTCTGTGGAATACAAACCATCGGATCCTCACACAAAGCCATTACATGGTTTAAGAGATCTTGTAATATATTATATAGTAATTCCAAATGGACTGTATGAATAAAACTTGCCAGATATAATCAGGTCTGGAAATATCAAAGTTATTAACATCACATGTTTTGCATGCTCCATTTATTTTGGTGGCTTGGCTAGCCAGCTCTTTATTAAAACTTAAAAAATATCCTGTTCTAAACTGTTTTGATTGCAGTTTTGACTGCAGCAGGGGTCAGACCTCTGCCTGTGACTCCTGATGTAAGTGGAACACAGGGATGACATGTTTCCCCTTGTTAACAAGAAGATTAGTGGCCAGCATTATAATCCTGATCCAACAAGACAGGATTCCCAGAACAAAGGCTTAAAAACAGTCACTGCCACAATTACTCAGCAAGGAAAGTAATGATATGTAACAACTGATTAATTAATTAATGTGAAAATTAATCTTTTCTCCTTTTTTACAGTTTATCATAATCTGAAGAACTCCCTAGATTTTAGAACTGGTACGCTGAGAAGAACAAAGCTCAGAACAGCTCATCTCAGAACAATGCATGCTGTAATACTCCCTCACATTCTTCTTTGCTTTCATCAGATGTGGGTCAAGTTCCCAGTGATCGAAATGGCTGCTGATGCATATAACTGTTCTGTGTGCCTTAACGATTAAATGAGTCCCAAACCTCACAACTGGAAATATACAGGCCATGCACACAATATGCCTGGTTCATTACCAAAGCATATCATTTGTTGTAAATCTATAGCAAAACTACTTTTCCAAAATACAGTTGATTGCTATCAAATGTATTGCTTTCTTGGAGATTGAAAACAAGTTCATTTTGGTTGGGAATAGTAGTGATTTGCCCAGCTTATTGGGAAAATTTAAATGGTAAAAGTTTTTTTTTTTTTTTTTGGTGAAAAACAAAAGAAAGTCAGAGCTGTGGCATATTGGTAAAGCACATGTTCTTGAGCCATAACCACCCCATGGGTTCAAGTCTGGACTGTGTAGTGATTCTACAGCACGATGTTGTTACATTAGGCCTGCTACTAACAATTATTTTGATAATTGAATCATCTGATGATTATTAGAACAATTATTCGACTATTCAGCGATTATTGCAATGATTAATCATTATTAATGATTATTCTGCTTGTGTCCTGACTTAAAAGGTTGTATTAAACATGCTTACTAACAATAAAGAGGAAAAAAGGTGTATTTTTTTACTTGGTTATACTTCTGCAAGTGCAGTAAAGACAAAATATACTTATATTCAAGATCTATTCTCTAAAATCAAGTCTAAATATCTTATATGCTGCTTCTCAGGTGAATGCATCTTTTTCAATGATTTTTAAATATTATAAAATATATATTTTTTTTTATTATATTCAAAATTCTCAGATAAAAAAAATTTATTCTGCAGTATAGTCTAGCTGATAAAGTAAATATACATTGTTTTAAAAGGGTCATATAATGCCATTTTTGTACAAGTTAATATGAATCTTTAGGGTCTAAATGAAAACTTTGTAATATACTTTTATTAAAAATTCTCATTTGTATTTTAAGAAAACACTAATTTTACCTGCTCAAAAACGGCTCTGTTTTCAGCACGCCGTATCTGTGCATATGACTTTAAATGATAATGAGCTTTGGTCACCCCGCCCCTTCTTAGCAAAACCAGCTTTATACTGACCCTCGTTTATAAAGCAGTCTGGTGAAAAATGATTTGCGCAAACATGAACGCATTGACGTTGCTCGTGGGGAATATTCCCATCGTAAACAAAACTCAGCCACTGCGTCTTCAGCGGTTCAGATTTAGGAACATCAAAATGACTGCTGTGTTCGTTATTACACCGAAGAACAGAACACCACAATCGCTTAGGCGCCATTCTGCTCCAGTAATGATGACGGACTATGATTGACAGCTCGCTCACGAGTGAGGGCGGGTCTGTGTTGAAACACTGCTGTCAATCAACAATCCTGGGAGGGGCGTCCGACCGTGTGACGTCACACGGTCGAATGGCTCGATTTGAGGCAGGGGAAAATATATAAGGAGATTAAAACAAAAACACTGGATGGATTTTTATCATAATAGGATGGTTGTGTACAGGCACAGCCAACACACATTTCAGTACAATCAACTTGAAAAAGTGCATGTACCATTATATGACCCCTTTAAAGGAGTTTTACATATTTATATTCGAAAACAAACCAAATCAAAAACGTATTTTGTTTCAGTGTATAATGGGACGAAGACTTCCCCTCTCACCTTTCTGTTCGCTTCAATCCATCTTAAACTCACAAAAAAGCAAACTCTCTCGTATTAATAAAGCTGAGTATTGCCAATTTTCTTCATGATAAGAAATGCACAGTGACATATATTATGATTCAGTAAGTCGTGAGCCATCACGTTATAATCTAGCTGCAGCAAGTGTGCACGATCGAGGGATAAGCATATGCATCAGCCGGATGCAGTTTCAATCTCTCCCCCTCAGATTGGGACATTCGCGCAACTCATAGAAAAGGCGCTGACCGCACAGACAAATGCCAGTTTTGGAGTTTGTATTTATTTACATGATCTGCTTTCATATTATTTGAACTTTAATAAAGCTATACCGCATTAATAGCTGCATTAATTTAATGTTTACTTTAAAGACGCTCGACACAAAAGTTTTACTTCAGCGGAGCGGCAGCTCCTGCTCCACTTATTCCACAACGAGAGTGCTTCTGTATTTACTTATTTAGCATTATTGCATTATAATTCCCTCATACTTTGTGCTCTACATCACCTGAAGCTGTTTGGAAAGTTTATAGAGTGCATCTGGACTGTGAGCAGTGTAATTCTTCCTCTCCTCAGTCAGGTGAGAGCTGCAGTGCTGACATTCGGGTAAGTGAAACTTTGATTCTCGCAATTGATTCATGTAGGCTGCATTTAAAAGTGTGTAAACACATTTTCGTGGTATAATATAGCACAGGCATAAGCCGGAGAAATGTTCCTGTGGCCACGGCATGATTATACAGATACATACAACGTGGAATGATCGCTGACTGTTTGTGCATCTGAATTGCTTTGTTTTAAAGCTATCTTTAACTACTCCTCTAGGATCAGTTTGCATCCGAAATGCTCTGTGTTAAAGCATTTAACATTCAACATTCGGTTGAATGACACAAGATTGATTCATGTCATTGATTCATATTAAATCAATAAATGCATTTAGGCAGAGGGATTATAAAACTAGTCTTCCACTGGCCATGGCATGATGCAAAGGGTGAAATACTTGCTCAATTCACTGACCTATGCAGCCGAACTGCTCTGTGTTACAGCTCCCTGTAACTGGGAAAATGGAATGAGAAATGCTACTCAGCATCAGTGGCTCTGAGCAACATTCTACATAAATAAACAAGTAATGTGATTTGTGAAAAATATCGTTTGTATGACATTTTGGTAGCAGTAAATATATTACATTCAAGATGTATCAACTTGTGCGTTTGCAGTTGTATGCAATCAACCAGTGGCATCTGTACGCACCGTGGAGCAACTCAAAACAAGCTTGCTCTGTGATTGCTCTTAAGAGAAAAATATAAATGTATTAATCAGACTTATTCCTTGAATGTGTTAGGTTGGCATTCCCCACTGAATTTTATCCAGACTTCTGAAAAACATCTCAAGTTGACTCTAACATTGTCGATGGGCACAGCACATGATGACATATAAAGGTTCAAGTGTTGGACTTTGCTGCTTTAGGTAAGATTACGGCAAGGTTATTCTTCATTATTCATGTTGGCTGCCATGTTGAAGGAAAAACAAATCATGCATATTCCTGTTATTGAGTCTTTATTATAAATATGACGTGAGGACATATTTTCTAAATATCTGTATATTTACTATGTTGTTTTGACATTGTACAGTGTTGTACAGTAGCTCGCATGACCTGTAATATCTGTTGTATGCAGTGCATAGGTTATTTGTATGGAATGCATAGCAAACAGAAGAGATTGTGGCTGTAAGAAAAAAGTAACGCAAAATTAATGAGAAAGTAAAGTAACTATTTACTTTATATAAAAGTAACTTTTTAAAGAGTAACGCAATATTCTAACCAGTTACTTTTAAAAGTAATGTTACCCAACACTGTTTGTGAGAAACGCACTACCCTCTGTCACTGCTCCGACTACAGCATCATTTTGAACAGTGTACATAGCCTGCATTTGGTTTTTAATTGAATGGAAACCTAATGCAACTTTTGTGCAGCTGCTGCTTAAAGCAATATTGACTGATCACAAATAGGCTACAGTATTCCACCATACTCCTATGCTCTCCAACTATGAGCACAGCTGAAGCTAGAAAGCATTCCTTCATGTAATAATCACGCAAGTCAATGATCACAGTGTTGAATCTAAAACGTTAATTATGTCCCATGACCATGGTTGTATATTCATCAGTAGTATGACTCAAAAAAGTATTGGGCAAGTTTTACTTACTGTTTGGCTTCTTCTAGGTGACAAAGGTATTCATATGCTATATTCTGTCTTCTCCTTTCATCCATTTCTTCTGCTGAGAGCCTCTCATCATCCACAATGGCTGTAGAATAAACAAAGGAAAATAATGGTTGGAGAATGCAGCACCCAACAGACAGAATAGTTTTTCCATACTGGTAGAATAACACATTAGAATGCTGAGCGTGATATTTTCCTCCCCACAGGTTAATCAGCAAACTGTACCACAGCCAACATTATAACCACTGGACTCTCTAGTTTAGAAAACTACAGTAAAAGCCATTTCATGAATTTGATGATGCGTATAATAGGGATAGAAATTTCAGTTATTTTGTCTACACTACGTTTTTAGGCACAGCATGCCAAGTTAAAATTAATTTAACTGATGTGTGCATTTTTACATGGTTTTTTTTATATCCCAGATTAATATGCAGAATAAACTGCATGAAACTAAGTAAGACTTTTGTAGGTGGATTTAACATAAAAGTGTAAAACTGTGGCTCTGTAGTGCTATCAAAACATTCCTTTGTTTGTCCAGCCCGACTCATCAACATTGACTCACAAACAATGTAAGTTTGGGGCCGGACTACTGTATCTGTTTGTTCTACCAATGGAAGACGGGGGGAGTTTTCCAAATAATATTGCATAATATTGTTACTGGTTTTTGATCGTATTTGTTTTGAAGTAAAAAAAAAAAAAGTTGTGCAACAAAATAAAAAATTTATTGTTCTTAAAAGTCACAGAATTATTGTTCTTTCATGATTAATCATTGCTGTCACTTTCCAGTACTCTGTTATTCATGCCCAAGTTCCATTCTGTTAATTATTCTTTGTTCACTCTGTAGTAGTCTTTGTGACAGTTTTAGGCCATGTGAACAGTGGTGGGCTTTGCATTTAAAGTCTAGGCATTCAGTGTGATTCATGCCATTAAGAAAACACAGTTTCACAATGAATAAGACACCCTATGCCTTTGGGCAGCTAACTAATAATACCAATTTACTTTTTAAAAACACGTCCACGCATGAAAGCCGAAACTTGAAACGACACATAAAGCCAAATTTTAACTGCAGTGTGACTGTTTTGTGAAATTAACATCTCCCGAACAGACATTCAAAAATCATAATTTTTCATACGAATCTACCAAAGAGGTCTATAATATCTGGAAAATCTATCTAATAATATTTGCGATTTAAAGTTGCTTGCAATAAATTTAGTTTCGTCAGGGTACACTGTTATGCTGCGTTCCATTCAAGTTGGATGTGGGATATTCCTACTTGATATATCCGACCATAAATGCATTCCATTCCCTGATATTCTGAAGATGATGTTTAAGGAAACAAACTTATTAGAGATGTCTCCTAGCAACCCAACTGATAAACAAGTCTGCAGCGCTAGCATTTGTGCTTCAGGTGCACGATTATCAAAAGAGATTATAATGTTTTATACGCCTGTTTCTGCAGGTGTTTGTTAAACAAGTTTTAAAATCATGTAATGTGGAAATGAACTAATTTATCGCTATTATTTAATAAAGTGAATGTTTATCACTTACTATAGCTCCCTGAGTGTCGACATGTTTGTGTGATATCATGCTTCTGCTTCTCGGCAAAATCGGAGTTGAGGATTTCTGCAGAAGCCTACAAGTTGTAATTCTGACTTTAAGATGCTTTCCATTACACTTTTCCTAGTAGGAAGTTGTAAAATCTGACTTTCCTAGCTAGCTAGTCTATTTAGCTAATGTCAGCTGTCAGTACTTTTACATTATGAAACTATTTGTGGCTGCCAAAAGCTGACCTTTACATGACTATTGCTACATTCCTTTTCCATCTTCACAACACAGCTTAATCCAACCCAGTCTCTTTATTTCTGGTTAAGTACATCCTACATCCTCATCCCATGCACACACTGCTTAAGCTTTTCTCAATATTTAGGCCTCAGCCAATGTAGCTAAGTGGGACAAACGGATTTGCTAAACTACTCTAAAGGAAATGCCATTGACTTTCCTTCCTCTCATAATCTCACTACAATACATATTTAAAAAAATGTTTACATATTTGTTATTTAATTTTTTTAGACCATCATCTGTGCTGTAAAGAGAAACAATGGGTGGATATGGCCTTTGCATAGTCAAGGTTTGGGACAATGTATATTAAACATAATTACACAACAAAGTATGAAAATCCTACAGCTTGAAAGTTAATGGAATAGTCGTTCACCCAGAATGTTAAATGCTGTCATCATACTCACCCTCATGTTGTTTCAAACCAGAATGACTCTATTTCTTCCTTGGAACACAAAAGGATGTTCGATCTCAGTCACCATTCACTTTCATTGTAAGGAAAAAAAAGAATAAATGGCAGTGAATGGTGACTAAGGCTTTCTGTTCCAAACATTCTACCTAACGTCTCATTTTGTGATCCATGCAAGATGGATTTGAAAATAAAAAGGGTGAGACTAGGTTATTAATAAATAAGGGACTTTAGCAGCAAGCAATGCTAAGCAGCTTCAAAGCCAAGGAAAATGTATGTTAGATGGATGGATGTTGATGAGGGCATGGTATAATATTTCTAATAGTACTATAACAGAGGGTTAATAAGCTCCACAATAACCAGAAGTAGAAGTAATATTGCAGTGTCCCCCTTTGTGCATTCAGCTGCTGCTAAAATTTCACATGGTCCATTAATTTTCTTGATGCAACGTCAGCTGCACGCTTTCTAAACTGCATGCAGTAGTGATGTTTCGTTCATTAACGAATAGTCTTTTTGAACACATTTTTTTGTGAACAAATCATTCTTGTTCACCTCAATCCTCAATTCACTGATATCTCTCCCTCTCAAAGCCAATGTGCTCTAGTTTGAAAAGCGAGACTGCTTTGATGGCTTTTCATGCCTGTAAAGACTGAGTATAACACAAGCCACGGGTGAAGTATATCATTTCTGCACTAATAGTGGCACCAAACAGAATTACAAAAATAAAGTATGTTTTCAAACAACCCCTTAGACTCACCATGCCTGATTTCCTATGAACAATACCACTATAGCATATACACACCGGATATAGAGCGTGGTAGAGGAATCGGTTCTGATTCCTTCGCCTGATTGAACGGCAGCTGGGTGTGCAGAGGATCAATGAGATAGGAAGGTTCTGTTCTTTTGGTAACTAGTAAATGTGACGATACAACTTACGAATTTAGCTGGAGCTCAACAGTAATGAGCTAACTTGTGTCGCTTTAACTTGAGTGTAGTTTACCTGTTGTACAACTCTGCAAGTTTGGCATCTCCATCAAACCCCAAAAATTTCCACGAAGTCCTCCACCTTGTGAATGCGATGCCAATGTTCACTCTGGTTTTAGTCTCTGTGTCTTTTAGTGAGTCTTCAAATTTTGCCGAAGTTAAAATTGTTTTCCTGTGTACACGTCTGCGATGGATGTTCATATTCCTCTGGCTGAACAAGTAGCCACACCCAAACTCACACTATAGGTGGATTTAGAAATGGATGGGTGGAGATATATACTGTATAAACATCAAGGTTTTGATAGTGCCTGGGTGGCTCCGTGTTTATACTTTTGGGGGAGGTAAATAGGGCCCTATGATTCCGTGTTTGCGGAAAACACAGACGAAATAGTGGAATCCAGTCATAAAAATTGTATTCACTATAGAACGCAGCATAAATTGGTATATTTGGGATAAAATTGAATGCATATATGCACAATTAATCAAATTCAAATTTTGATGTCGTAGTTTGATGATTAAACCACAAAAGGCTGAGATTTAATTAAACAATATGGTCTTGCTGAGCTGCGTGCCTCATCAGTAAGTGAAAGTGAGATACCACTCCATACACACCTACCGCATCATTGACATCACATGCACATTGTGCGTGTATTAATGACAAAAAGCAGAGCTTTTTTCAGACATTTTTCACTGTATACTGAAAGCACACAAGGACATGCACACTATATATTCATATAATTAAATAATCATAGCCTTTTGTAGTTTAATAAGCACATTAGCCCATTTTCTGCCAAAATGTCAAAATAAAATCTCCATTTAACTAAATTCCTGAAAATGAAAAAATACAACAGAAATATATTACTTCTGTTTATTAAAATGTAAAAGTCAATGTAGTAGTAGTAATAATAATGGTAATAATAATATATAAATAATAACTATATTTTCATGCAAGAGTTTAATTTCTTCTTTTGTTAAAACTGTGATGCTCTACTGTGCAGCTCTGTAGTTGACAAAATAAATCAATAAAAATTCAAATTTGGATTTTGGATTATACTGTGAGGATCAACATAGAAGCTCTTCATTTGATAAAATAATGCAATGGTGTGTTGAAAAGTAATTGTTCTGTTTTCATTTTCATAGATTTTTCAGATAAAGTCTATACATTCATTTGATTAGATAGTTTTTTGTTTTACGATAAAATGTAGTTAAACTTTAAAACTCGGAATTTAGAGAAAATAAAATGGAAAACATGGAATTTGGAAAACAAATTATGGAATTTGGAAAACAATAAAACGGATTGCATAGGGCCCTACTTAAACCCACGAATAGCTTACTTATAGTTGTTAATGGACAATAAACTGAGATAGTAGAAGATATTTTGTCATCAAAAATGTTACATACTTCACGTTTCATAAATGGAGAACAAAAAGGAATGATTAGGACAGATGAAACATACTGCCAGTAAATAGACAGCTACAATAATATATGGTTTGTCTGTATTCTTCAAGTAATTTCAGTTGTTTTTATAGCTTTATAAATGTTTATCATAGAAAATGACAATATTCTGAATTAATATTAGCTGCTTTTACATCTTATATTATGTAAAAACACAGTTTAAAAAAAACACAATCTATGCAATAGAGTGGAATGAAATACATTAAATGTGTACATCTTACAGTATAGTAATTATGGAAATTGTCGTAAAGACTAGGGGTGTACCCCGGTGCCCTGGCTAAATTTCTCCCATTGGCCCTTTTATATCATGGCCTCCCAATAATCCACATCTCTTAATTGGCTAAATTACTCTACTCTCCAACAATAGCCGGTGTGTGGTGGGCGTTCTGGCGCACTATGGCTGCCATCGCATCATCCAGGTGGAACACTGGTGGTGGTTGAGAAGAGTCCCCTGTTCACTGTGTAAAGCGTTTTGAGTGCCAAGAAAAGTGCTATATAAATGTAAGTAATTATTATAGTGTGTCATTAGGGGATGAGCCCCCCAAAGATTGAAATCTTAGACCACCTCTGGTTTATATTATATATTTGTTTTTATGTTTAATAAAAATAGTGCAAGTAGATTTCCATGCAAAGGCATTATAATTATTTGACAGTTATTACTAAAGCTATCTATGCTTCCGGAGCCTTTTCAGTGTCAAAAGCTCCCAGTAAATAAATAAACACATATATGACAAGGCAAACATGAATGACCCATATAAAATTATTCTAAGGTAGTTTTAAGCTATTCCTCCAACGCATGCAAACATTGGTCTGGCGTTGCAGGCTTGTGAGTGCAAGCACAAAAGCACCACTGCTGAAGAAAATCCTAGGGGAAACATTGTATTGTGTGAGGTGGTGCCTTCGTTTGACATACTGTGACCTAACACATCAATGTGTCAGGCTACCTGTAAATTAAACTGTCAAGCCTACCGACTCAATTTTGGGTGAAAACATTTCAAGGCCCTCAGAAGACTCTTTATGAAAGCAGCAATTTTGCACAAAACATTGGTTGAGTTTACCACAGTGCCCTGATTTCATTCTTAGAATAGGTTACTAGAAGATTTAGTGGCACATCACACAGTTTTATAGGACTAAGTCATTTGCTTTTCCTGACATCTAAGCTCACTATGGAGTATCTCCATGACCTGGTAGACCTCAATATATTATGATCAGATTGTAGTTGAAACATCAATAAAATAGTAAAACATGACACTTACAGTATATTGACTCTTGGTAAGGTAGGTCACACCCATTTCTCACACAAGCAAAAGGCAATACAAGGGTACAAAGAGTGGTACAGTCAAAAAAACAACTCCAAGATAGGTAAGGTGCCACTTAAAGAGAACGTGTGATGCTGTGACAAGAAATTATGGGAGCTGAGACATTTTTACATCAGATCAGAGCAGGGATATTGAGTCACCACATAATCAGGACAGGAGGGGACCAAATGAAGCAATTTCATAATCAACCATTGAAAAATCCATTTAGATCAATCACTGATCTGAATATTGTGTGTGGGGGGGGGGCGGTATGTCTATGGTGTCCATCCCCTTAATATTTATGGTGGTTACGGCCCTGGTTCAGGCTGTGTCCAACTACCAACAGTTTTCACAATCCTCACTCATCTAGTAATAATTAAGCTTGCTGAAACACAATCCCATGCTGGCCTTTGTTCGAGCAAATGAGATTCAATTCTGTAATGATAAACAGCGCTGCAAATTTCTCACCCTGATTGCACAGGTTCAGACTTGTCGGTTAACCTCTGTGGGGTTTTATTACGTAGATCTTTTGCTCAGCCTTATTGCCAACATCTGTCCCACTCACAATAAACTCAATATTTTGAAAATATTGCGACAAAATATCATTAAAGTGCCAGTGCAATTTGATAATTTAAGATATTAAAAGTAGTGGGACAACAGTCAATGACTGGAGGTGCAATGCACTGGAGTAAAGATCAGAGGGTCAGTAGCCTTCAAATGAGAATCTGTTGCAACAGCAAAACAGTAGAGGTAAATTGTGCCAAAAACCATACCACCCAGATGTGAATGACTTTCTTTCTTCTGCTGAACACAAATAAAGATTTTTAGAAGAATATCTCAGCTCAGTAGGTCCATACAATGCAAGTGAATGGTGGCCAGAACTTTGAAGGTCCAAAAAGCATATACAGGCAGCATAAAAGTAATCCACAGGATTCCAATGGTTAAATGCATTTTTCAGGGGTGTTATTATAGGTGTGGGTGAGAAACAGATCAATATTTAAGTCCTTTTTTTACTATAAATTCTCCTTCCTTACCAGTAGGTGGCGATATGCACAAAGAATGTGAATCGCCAAAAACAAAAGAAGAAGCCTGTGAAACTGAAAGTATAGACTTATAGTAAAAAAATTCTTAACCTTTTTATGAGTAGGGTCTAAATTCCCCTCGCGCCAGAGTGAGTTATTTTGAGCGCAATACTGCACAGCCGGTAGAGGGGGTGGAATGTAGACAAATTGTTTGTTGAATTATTTATTTCTTGTCATTAAAAAATGAAAAAAAAAAAAACACACTGTAGATACCATGGCAAACATTTGAAAAAACTGGGTATGTCTACTCTACTGTATTTGTTTTATTTCTTTCATTTAAATATAACTATAAAATAAATAGACAAATAATATAAGGAGTACAGGGTTGCCTGTACACTGTTTGACGTATGTCTGATTCAATATTTGTGTGACTAAGAATGGCAGGAGCTTGTTCAGCGCATCTCTGTGTGTCGGCGCGAAAGCTGATTTGAATCTTGCAGCTTGTAATGTAAATGGCTGTTGCAGAATCACATATGTGTGACATTCAAAAGTTCTGGCCACCATTCGGTTGCATTGTATGGACCTAGAGAGATTAAATATTCTTCCAAAAATCTCGTGTTCAGCAGAAAAAACAAGGTCATACACATCTGAGATGGCATGAGGGTGAGTACATGACAGAATATACATTTTTGGGTGAACTGGTTGAAATAAAATTCTACTAAGGTAATCACAGCCGTGTTGATAGCTGGATAAACACCACTCTTGCTTGTGTGAAATTGCTTTAAGATCAATTTGGGTCTCAGCTACATCACATGATAATTAGGTGCAAAGCAATGCTGTTTTTTTTTTCAGTCTTCCTTTCACAACAGTAATTTTCTGTACACTTACATTCAAGGTTAATTCTATTTTACGACAAAAGTATATGTTCTCAAACATGGGATGTCACATGTTATGATGCACAATTTGATTACATTTTGGTCCCACTTATTGAAAGCATATTTGTGGGATATCTTCAAACAGCATCAGAGAAAGGGAATAGAAAAGGCAATCCATAACAAAAGGCCCAATGTAAACACCCTATATAAATCTTCTGAAATATACCACCAGCAGCCTTGTCAGCAGTTTAGCTGGAATGCAATATCTGTGCCAGTGTTGACATGAGTTAAATAAACTTTATACTGTAAAAATGGTGGTTAACATTTGCAAGTAAATCTCCAAACTGATATGATGGCGTTAGTCTGAGAGTTCATCTGAATCTAACACTTTCGAAACCAGCGAGGTTCTCATGAATAAAATGTGTGTTACACAAATAGCATCCTAGAAGTTCTACACCACTCTAGACATCAACAATACAGTATGACGACACAGTTTCATTAATAACACATTTTCAAAGTCTTTGTGTTTTAAATTGTATAAATTGTATAAAAGAATATTTAAAGACTTCTCATGATACCTAATCAGCATGCACCAAATCCACACAGATAAACTGTGCAAACAGAATACCTCAAATATCTCAACTGTACAGACTGTCAGGTGCTTTTACAAAGGGCAAAGGTAATGTTTAACAGGAGAAAACTCTTAATGGAGCTTCTCTTTGCACAGGCCACAGCATGAGATTTAATGCCAAGGATATAAAAGCAACTTTCTGAGGCAACATAAGTGCCAAAAAGGATAGGTCAGAGAAAGAGCAAAGATTCAGCTCTAGACAAAGAAGGGCTAAAAAGATGTCATGATCATTAAGAATCTATAGAGTGTGTAGTCTCATAGTATTATACATTTTATCATGGCTTGCTGGTGTAAAGTAGGAAGTGGGTTTGACAAGAATGTACAGTAACAGGCAAATGAGTTTAAACTGCTTTGAAATATTAATAACAACTTAAATTTCATAAAAGGGGTCATTACAACTACTTTTATTGACCAGACCGATTAATTGGACGATTTTTGTCATTTTTAAACAAATGGCTGTGTTATATTCAGTTATATATCACTTTAGATATCGAGAAAACCCGTTATAAACAGCATATCACAAAACCACATCATTTGTGTAAGGCCACCCACCACCCAAACCATCCATTGATCATGGGCGACAGATGTTTGCTAAAATGGATCCATGGTGCATTCATTCATTTCAAGTTTGAGTAAAAACTAGTTTCATTGACATAAATTGAAGTGACGTTACTTACATCCATATCGTGGTCTGAGAGAGTTTGCGCCGTCTTCATGGTACATCCTGCTTCAGTTTCCGTGCCCCTGAAACTCTGCTGGGCAAGCCACAACTTATTTCAGACTTCTTTTCGAGGAGTCAACTTGGGATGATGTCTTTGCGAAAGAAAATGTGCTCGTCTTGTCATAGCATTGGTCCCCTGTAAAGCCCCGTATCCATTGCATTCAGGCGCTTTCGGTTACTGCTTCTCTTCCTTTGCCTGACTGTCAGACTGATCTATCCTCTCGATCTGAGTGAGGCTCAAACTGAGCGCACCTCTGGCAGAAGATCAGCAGAGCTGAGAGACTGAATGACACGGCTCCACCTGCTGGCGAGTCACGCTCTCCTGACTTCCCGTCAACAGTATTTTCATCTATGATCTGACCCTTAAAAACGACTACCTAAGTTGATACAGTCATTTTAAATTATAATATTTATCACATGAAGCACATCTTTAGGTTACCTGAACAGGATAAAACAGGCTAGGATAGGCCTAATGCACTTTTAGGAAGACAATGTATCAGTTAATGTGATGTTTAATTGCTTAAAATTGTATTATTTTCTATTCTAACTATTAACGTATTAAGTGAAAACTAATGAAACAATAATAGTGGATAGAAAATAATATAATTTATTTAAATCACTTAATCATACTTAGACACAGATACAATACATTTCAAAAGTTAGCATTTCACTATTGGTAATAAAAAAAGGGATTGTTCACCCAAAAAAGAAAATGTTCTCATCATTTACTCACCCTCATGCCATCCCCGATGTGTGTAACTTTCTCCTGCTGAACACAAATTAAGATTTTAAGAAGATTATTTCAGCTCTGTCGTTCCTTACAATGCAAGTGGATTGTGGCCAGAACTTTGAAGGTCCAAAAAGTATATAAAGGCAGCATAAAAGCAATCCATAAGACTGAATAAATCCATGTCTTCTGAAGCTTTATGTTTAGTGTGGGTGAGAAACAAATCAATATTTAAATCCTTCTTATGTTTACTATAAATTCTCCTCCTAGCCCAGTAGGTGGCGATATGCATGGAGAATCCAAATAGCCAAAAACAAAAGAAGTGGAAGTGAAATTGAAATTGAAAGAGGAGATTCATAGTAAATAAGGGATTTACATAAATATTGATCTGTATCTCAACCACACCTATTATATCACTCCTGGAGATATGGATTACTTTTATGCTGCCTTTATGTGATTTTTGGAGCTTCAAAGTTCTGGCCACAATTCACTTGCATTTATGTTTAGCACAAGGAAGTCATAAACCTCTGGGATGGCATGAGGGTGAACAAATGAGGAAATTGTAATTTTTGGGTGAACTCTCAAAGATGAGGATCATAGTCATAGTGTTTGGTGTTTCCTGTAATCTAAATAATTATATTTTTCTAAATGCGTTTTTTTTTTTTTTTTTACTAGTGTAACAAATCATTTTAAGTTATTGTAATCAGACGACAGTTACAGACATTTAATTAATGTAACTACAAAAGCACATTACTTGGGTTACACACATTTCTAAAATAACATTATGTAGAAAACATGAACATAATTCATGTTTTAAATATGTACATCTGTTTGCATTTCATGACAGATGTCATTGTAAGGGAGAAATGTGAGGTGCTGAGCACATGACTTGTGTGCAACAATGAACGTAGAAATATAAACACCACTTCGAACGAGTGGAAACATTTTTTAGAAAGTAAATTAAAAGTAAAACAATTAGTAATGAGATTACTCTTCCAATAAAGTAGCTGATAAAAGTAATAGGATTACAATTTAAGAGAAGTAATTAGAGATAGAATGATTTCAGTAATTTAACCAACACCTCTGCTGATCAAGGAGTGCTTGCTACAGTCAATAGATGCCTTAAGGAGCACTTCGTGATCAGACCCTTCATTGTCTCTGTTTTTTGAGGAAGGACCCAAGATGCAGGAACAGCAATGGAGTTTTATTGGAAAAAAGTAAACAAAACAACTTATAGGCAAAACACTCACGAGGCACTAAAAAATAAAACAATAAAACTGAAAAACAAACCGACAGGGAGAAAGTGGATACACAGGAACTACATGAAACAAACCAACTGGGGGTAACTGGAATACACAGGAACAACACGACTTAACTGGGAACAAAACACAACGATCTGGCAGGAAAGACTAGACAAAGGAGAGAATAAATATAGGAAAGGGAGACAGGATACAGGTGCTGCCACTAATTACCAGCAGTGCAAATCAGTGCAGCCATGACAACTGATTTCTGCTGAGCAGCACCTGTAAGAAACACAAGACAGAGAGAAACAAGCACATATGGGACAACCTGAGAGATGGGCGGAGGAAACTGTCACAATCCTTTCAACAGAAGAATAAAACAAGACCGAAGAGGCAGGATCGTGACATCAATGATTTAATATTCTTTATTAATCTCCAACTACTTTTATTTTACATAGAAATTTGTCAAAAAGATCAAAATCCATGATGAATTTGCATTAGGAAATGCTTTTGTTTTGATGGTGATTTTAAAACACACACACACACATGTTTTACATGAAGCCGAAAACTAAGCGTGGCTTCTTTGTTTTCACGATGCTTTTGTTTTGATGGTGATTTTAAAACACACACACACACATGTTTTACATGAAGCCGAAAACTAAGCGTGGCTTCTTTGTTTTCACGATGCTTTTGTTTTCGAACCTGTGCTTGAGTGGAACATGATCCTCTACAGCACTGGTGGTCAGAGTGGAAGAAATGCGATTAAAGTGTTTGCATGCCCGTATAAAGCGATTAAAATAAGAGACATCTACATATTTTACTGCGATTATCATTACTGATTATAAGCATAATCGCAATATCATAATCACAATATTCTGTTTACATGAGCAACAGTTTAATCGCAGTATTGCCTTAATCGCATTATAATTGCATTATGAGGGTGCATGTAAACATGTTAATAAAAAATAACTCAATCACAACATTCCCATATGGATGTGATTAGATTTCTTAGGACACCCGAGTTATCTAAAAAAAAACAGCAGGTAATTTATTTGTGCAATTTTCACAGAGGTATGAAAAAAACGCATGACAAGTTCGATTTATCTTACAGTATGAGGTCCTGTGTGTGGTGTACTAGTAGTCCGCATGCCTCCTAAAGATGTCAGTATGGTAGTATATTGTAAATGAAGGAGGCCACAAAAGAAAAGTCAGGTACGGTGGCCCAGTAGTGCACAACACAACGAAATTCAAAAAGCAAACATAAGTTCACAACACAACGGAAACAAGCCACAACACAATGCAAAAAAGCCGCAACACAACGGAAACAAGCCACAACACAACGCAAAAAAGCCGCAACACAACGGAAACAAGCCACAACACAACGAAATAGCCACAACACAACGGAATAGCCACAACACAACGGAAATGATCCCGACCACTAGGGGGCAGCGTCGGCACTAAAAAGCCGATATTTCACACACACACACACACACACACACAGCGTCAAACTCGGAGGAGAGGAGAGGAAAAACACATGTGAAAAAAAAGCAAAAGCAGGAAAATGAGTCGGAAGCACAGCAGCATTTGGAACCACTTTAATGATGTGGACAATGTTAAAGCACAGTGTAGAATTTGCCAAAAAAAAATATCGCATAAAGCCGGTTCTACGCACAATCTACACCGGCATATGCGAACTATGCACCCAACTGTGAAGCTAGCGGAGCTTCGAGAAACAGCTTTTTCTTTAATATGGGTTCTATTATGTTCAGATTGTATTTGTTTTGAATGTTGTTTCTATACATTAAAAAGTTCTAATGCAAATGCTTAATAGTATTATTTTTTCATAACAAATCAATGCATTTTTAAAGAAATTGTGAGACATTGCATATCATACCTATCATAGAGAAAACATTTTTTTTTTAAAGAGCCGTTTGTGAGCCAAAATAGCCGGCTCTTTTCAGTGAGCTGAGTCAAACGAGCCGACTCACGAAAAAGAGCCGGATTGCCCATCACTAATCCAGACCGCCAGCGATAACGCATGGGAGATTGAGAGCAATTTACCGTTTCCGGAGACCACCTGTCCCCCTAGTGGTCGGGAGCATTTCCGTTGTGTTGTGTCTATTCCGTTGTGTTGTGTCTATTCCGTTGTGTTGTGGCTATTCCGTTGTGTTGTGGCTATTTCGTTGTGTTGTGGCTTGTTTCCGTTGTGTTGCGGCTTTTTTGCGTTGTGTTGTGGCTTGTTTCCGTTGTGTTGTGAACTTATGTTTGCTTTTTGAATTTCGTTGTGCTGTGCACTACTGGGCCACCATAGTACGGGACAGTAAAAATGTATATGTATATAAATAATGTTCCATTTCCCAAAGTCAGATCTCTTCTATCATTTTATGTAAAATAAATAAGTAAAGTGTACCCAAAAACAACTTTTTAAAGTCCTGCAACGTAGAGTAGAATTATTTTAAGAAAACAAAATAAACAATATAATGAATAATTATATATTTTAAAATGGAAATAAAATAAAATTGTAAAAGTATATATTCCTTTATCATTTGTTAAATTGCATTTGCACATACTAAACATAATTTCTGCACATACCTCAACTCATTTTGGCCATTCTGTGTGAGCCTCTGAGAGGAGCCATGTTAGTGTGGTTGTAAGACAAAGAGGGTTTTAACTTTACTAACCGTTTTTATGTTGCATTCCTCATTATTCTTGAAGGTTGAAACTTTTGTAAAGTTTATATTTTTAACTTCTAATAAGGATATATTAAACAATAACAGGCAAAGACACTTTTAAACACATCTTTATTACCTTCACAAAATATTAAAGTTGCTTCTTTTCTGCCATAAAACAAAACAGTACTACATTCTTTTGTATATTTGACTTTTTTAGTTTGTTCCTCTGCAACAGGAAGCACAAGAACTCAGAGCTGAGCACACAGACCCAAAAAGTTTAGTACATGCAATTTTGTTGGTGTCTTAGGGCAGCTGGCTCTTGGTAGGGATAATACTGCAATGACAGATGTATTGTAAGCGGTTTCAACAGTGTACATATAGTAAAGCTGCATCTATTGCTGTCCCCGAAAATATGCACACACAGTATTCAGCTTGTCAGTCACAGTAACCATATGTACAAAATGTACACAGACAAGCATACATTTTTTACTCATACACGTATATGTACATATACTGTACTGTTCACAAAAGCAGACACACATAATTTCAGACAGCATTTTAAAACTACAATATATACACAAATACAAGAAAAGGTCTTCGGGTGAAGACAGGCTTACATTAAATACAGTACAGCAACAGTAATTTCAGTAAATTATAACATAATCTCATTTATAAATAATGTTTTCAGGAAACTGCATAGCTTTGCTGAGACTGAGACAGCATTAAGCCACTTTGGTTAGTTGGAAGCCTAATCAAACATATAAAAAGTTAGACATCTTTTGCTTAGAGCTAAATTGATTCTGTAATCCTACTAATAAAAGTTTACATGATTGCTGTTGTGTTGGGAGTACTGAATTTGGCACAGAATGCAAAAGCAGACAATGATTTCATGTCATCAAACACATCAAACTGCTGAGTCTCAAAAGCACAGTTAGCATAAAGTTAGAAACAACATATATATTGACTGTAAACTGACCAAAACAAAAATGTATTGAGTAAAGGAAAAAGATTAAGCATTAAACAAAACATTATGGGCTATAACTGACATACTGTATCTGTATAACAAATATCTTCAACTGCTCTGGCTTATGCACCTGTGTTCACAAAGTCTATCGTGGTACCTTAATAAAAACCTAAATATATATATTTAATTCTTTATGTAGAAATAAGTAACCAAATAACAAATTCGAAACACTCTTAATGAACTTGACACTATTAATTAACTCTTAATGCCTTGGTGTCTTGTAATTATCTCTGTCCCTCTCTACAGATTGTAGATCCCATATGTTGAGGCGGGCCCTCAAACTCCCTCTGCACCTACAAACCTTGCTGCTCGCTGTCAAGTCAACAAGACTAGTCTTTGACATTGTACATAAAAGAGGCTTTTCAGCACAGCAGTATCCTTACCACCCTGATCCTCAATCTTTTCTGCCCATGTCATATTGAAAAGATTCATGAGGGTTTGCATGAGTGAACATGGAACATACTCTCTTTGAGTTACCTTAAGGTAATGCTATCTGCTTTTCTAGTTCATATGTGATGGAGAGGCACAGTTTCAAAAGGCCATTTACTGTTAGACAACTTAACATCACAAATGACCATGTCTTAGTGACAGAACAAAATAATTTATGCTTAAAGACTGCATAAAATATGCTTAACTCAATATGATCATCTGCAGAGCAATAATAATAATAATAATAATAATAATAAAACAGGAAATTTGATAATCCTAATTTTGTAAATCTGTCTGCAAGTACATCGTAAAATCAGTCTTTCTATATATTTAGCATGAGAACAATGTACAGCTGAGGCCTTTTCTTCAGAGGTTGGCATACATGTGCAAAAGGCTTGGTAATAAAAGTACAGGGTTATTACACTTTTAAATAAATAAGTGTCTGAAATACAAAGATTCTAAAAACAAAACGTAATATTTAATTGAATATATACTGTCAAGCCCTAAAGCTAGGCACTTGCAGTAGAGACTTGTTCATTGGGAGAGTTGTTTATCAGTATACCCTTACTCCTACTTCAGCTATTCTCTCATCTCTACATGTAATTCTCTGGGTTCAGTCAACCAGCTGTGATACAGCTGTGCAGCTTTCTCAGTTTTCTGATCATCCAGGTTCGCTGAATATTTACAGCAGGCTTGGACTGCTCATTAATAGCTTGCTTTGCACAAGTCTTAATAAGGGGACATTAATATTTATGCTCACTTCCACTTCCAATCCCCCAAAAAGCCACCCAGGAGAGACAAGGGCCATTTGAAGAATGCTGTTAAATCATTGCAAAGAAAAAACAGAAAAATATATTTTACCATCTGAAAGTGTATTTACTGAAAATGTAGCTTAATAAGGGAATTATATTGTATTGAACACAATTGCCTGTGGTACTGGCTATTCAATAATGTAACTAAACCACCATTCCCCATCTTCCTCCTGTAGAAACATCATTAAAAAAGTAAAAGCATTTGTGTAAAGAAGTGCACAACGCACCGTAATGAATTTAGGAATAAGGGTTAAGTCAAGCCTTTTGAATTTTTCCATACCTCTGACAAAAGGGTTACATGAGGACATTGAACCTGGTGTCAGGTAGTCGCAATCCCACTAAACCACCACCAACGAGCACTGATGAGGCCAGAAGAATGGGGATGGCTTTGGTGATGCCTACTAAAGAGCCAAAAATCAGATTGCCCATCACTGCAGATAATTTGCACAGTGCATTACAGAAGCCAAATCCAGTTCCTCTGAAATAAAGAAAAAGTTGGATAGGAAGAGAGTGTAAGAGAAAAAGACAACAACAACAAAAAAAAGGTTTAAACTGAGCTTTGAAGACACTATGAAATAAAAATGAGAGACCTTTCAGTTAATATTTATTAGCTTTGAGGCCAAAACGTTGACAAAAATAAACTTAAAACTGAAGTATGTTACTTTTCCTTTTTTAAAATAATTTCTTCTATCCCAGCTTAATATGGAGAGACAACTATTAGTAAGACATTCATAGGTTAAATTTCTCGAAAACTGTAAACACTGTGTTTCTGTTGCGGAATTAAAATTACTCTGTTTGTTTTGAGTGACCCACTTTGACCCGCCGCCCTAACAACATTTAGCCCAAAGTATACTTCGCTCAGAGGCGAATGCTGTGCGTCCACGCACAGGATGCATGATGCAAATGTTGTCATCCGCAGAGTGCTCGAGCACTGAGCATGCAAAGCCCGATTTTTATAAATGCATCTTTAAACAAGCAGAATGCACATGCGCCTAAAATTATTTGTACTAATAAGTCTGTCCACAAGGTGGCAAAACTCATGTTGGAGCCATTGCTGTTAGGGATGGGCGGATCGATACTAAAGTATTGATAATTCCGATACTGATGTGGTATCAAGAATATCGATCCTCACATAAAAATATTGATTCTGAATTGATATCTTATTTAGATAACATGAATATGAATGCATCTCATAAGCTTTGAAGTGGAAAATTAGTGAATAGTTATTATTATATTAGCGAATAGTTGCATGGCATCAGAACCTTGGCGTGCGGAAATGCTAAAATACACTAGCAGTCAGAGACAGCACTCACTCCTTCAGTCATAGTGCTCCTTCAAAGAGGGAGCAGTGCTTTCCTGAGGTAATGACAGAAAAACAGCATCTGGAGTTATTCACACCAAGTAATGACAAGCCTAGACATGACATGTATTATAATGGGCTTGTTTGACCATTTCTACAGGCTTATTTAAATTCAGAGTTGTTAAAACATCGATAATGATCTTTGATCCTCGTTAATAAATGACACCCTTATGAAAATTACCAATGTATTTACTGTAGTAATATTTTATTAGCCATGACTAGTAACCACGACTGTAGTAATCATGTTTTTTTGTTTTTTTTCGTAACCAAGCTTTTGATACAATTAACCATGGTTTAGCTACAGCATTACTATAGTATCCATATGGTAACTTGGTTTTAGTAATAGTAACCATATATAATAATATCTATGGTTAATTTTGTGGTTTTATATGTTGCTTATACTTACACATTTTTAAATGTAAACAAAGCAGCCTAATAATTTTCTGCTTAGGGCTATAAATATACAGTATATATATAAATAATAATTTAAGTTACTAATTTTATCCAAAGAATTTGTATAAATGTAATTTTATCTGTATTGGTATTGATATCGGCAATATTGGCCTAAAAGTACATGGTATAGGATCGAAAAGAAAATAAGTGGTATCGCCCATCCCTAATTGCTGTCACTAAGAAGCACTAGAAGAAGATGTATTCGCTGCTAAAAAACAGGTGACGAATGTGGAAACAACAACAGTCAATGTGCACATCAAGAGCACATTTGTGATGTCAGGAGACACCTGCATTTATACTTGAGTTTGAAGGAATATAAAGACATATTTATGCATCTAAATTGCTGATGAGACCTGGTCGAGTATCTCATAGCAGTTTTAGCACATATGCGCCAACTGATTGTGTATGCACGCACGGTCAAATAATGTATAATTTGAAAAGCTCTCATTCCCAATAAAATGCTCTCTATGAGAATGTTCCCTCCCCTTAATACCCCCTGCAAACAACTAGCAAGTATGTTTACTGCTATGACGTAACTAAAGCCTATTGGCTATTTAAGGGATGCTGCAGAGTTGAGTCCTTTAATATGTCCTGGCCAAACATTTATATTCAGTTCAGTTCAACATAGGACAGAAAACTGCCCTTGTCAAGCAATTTCATGGGGTCTTTAATGAGCTTTGAGCTTTGGGATAATTAAACTTTTTTTTATTTGTGTGTTTTAGCATATATCATAATGTATGAGTACAACCCCACCTTCTGTCTGTAGGGTAGAGCTCGACTGTCACAACGTCCAGGGAGTTCCAGGCAGAGATACTCAGCCCATTGTATAGGCACAGCATCCCAATCATCATTGACTCACTGGTGCCAAACCACAGGAAGAAGCAGCTTATACCAGATAGGATCATGGAAAACCCTGATAAAACACAGAAAATACTTCCATAGACTAAAGGACTATTCTTTCATGTTTTAATGATAACATTTACAGTAAGTGTTAATCTCAGTATAGTTTTATTTTGACAGTACCGCAAAGTATTTCAATTCACATAACATTACATATCTTATCCTTTAGCTATTTTGTTGTAAAAGGGTGTAATTTAAGGAAAATATCTGCCTCACCTAACATAGACAAGCGGCCAATTTTGTCCATGAGAAGTGCAGATACGATGTTGCCTGGCAGCACAGCTAGTGTTCCCAAAAAATTTACAAAGTAGACCCAGTAAGCACTATAATCATCCACAAACGTCATTTGACAGCCTGTTTTGTTGTGGTAAAATGTGCTGTTTATGATGTCCGTATTTATAAGTTTGGAGTCATCAATATCTGTTAAAAAAAATTATAAATCATTTCATGAGGTTTAGATCACTGTGTATACAGATTGTTATGTATGCATGGATTTGTCGCAAAGTGGTAAAATTCCAATATGATTATGATTATTCCAATATGAGGAATAATTGCCTTAATTTACCAGTGTTATAGAAGACAGCTTCAATAAATGTGCAGTTTCGAAAGGATGATCCTACAGAGGTGACATCATCAAAAAAGCAACTTTGAAAGGTGGAATTTATGAAAGCGACTGACTTGAATTTCATACTAATAAACCTGGGGAAAGAAATCAAATAAAAAGATTACTATAATAAGTAATGGGCAATCAATATAATATATATATATATATATATATAGTTAATAACATTTAAATACCACTTAGTACATTCATAAAAAGATAACTTTACATTAGCCTTTAAATAAGTTACCTGTCATTGACAAATAAGCCATTAGTGTGTATCTGGTTCTCTAGGGTGAAATTAAAGGTGAAGTCTTCAATCCGTTCGTTGGCATGCCTTTGTACTTTGGAGGCATAGTCATTGGCCTGAAGGTGTCTGATGACATCAGGGAACCATACAGATAAACCATAATACCTGCAGAAGTATTGGATTTCTTTAAAGAATAACTTTTTGCTTGCATAGACACATGTTTTGTCAAGACCAGTATCTAGTGAAGACCAGAAGCTTATTTTAGAGCTACAGAAGAGGGGAAGATTCTCAGTTCTCAAAAAATGTCTCAACAAAGCTATCATACTGTATGACTTCAGAAGAGTACAGCACACAAGTTGTAAAGATTACTTTTCTATATACTTTAATGGCGCTTTTTGTGTTGTTTTGTTTTTTCATTTTTGGAGCTTCACAGCAGCTGTCCCCTTTCACCTTCATTGTTCACTTTCATTTAGCAGTGTAACACAGTTAGGTTTTATTTTGTGTGTTCTAGAGAATAAAGTAAGGCATATGGATTTTTAATAACATAAGAGTGAGTAGATTCATTTTCATTTTTGAACTAGTACATTAACCTTCTAAAGGTGGAGTAAGTAATTTTAATCCAATACACTCTTTCAAAATTCCGTGAAAATCTATTCAAGGTCAGCTAGCTGTCTGTTCTGTGTGTGTGCTGAAAAAAATCTGGTGTTTGTACACAGCCCTGGCTCAGTAAATGGGAAAATAAACAAAGTGGATCAGACCATACCACACAACAATATTGAGCATACATGAATTTGGGGGGTGGAGCTTCTGAAGGAGCACTGAAGGGAGAGGTGTGTTTGTTTGGCTGTTAAGTTCAAATATCAAATGTCTTTCTCAGGAATTGCTTACTCCACCTTTAAGCTCTCAAGTTGTTTAAAATATTTCCTGTTTCTTATAACTCAGGCTTATAACTCAAAAACAAAACAAACAAACAAAAAACATTATGGTACCATTTTAAATCAACATTTATAATTATATATATTACAATAAATTATGAGACTCTCATCCTAAGAAACTGCTGAAAATTCAAAATTAACTTTTTTCTTATTTTTCTGAATTGACAATATATATCTCAGGGTTTAAATAAGGTAGATCCGAAAAACTGCTTTTATTTTGTTCCCAATCACGTCACCTGTAGCTTAGTAAAATGTTGTGTTGATACGATAAAGCAATCAAAAGTTATAATATTACAAAAATTATTTATCCTAGTGTCCAAAAGCCTTTCCAAACAAATAAAACCTAATTGTAAAAGGATCAATGGAAAGGAGGAGGCGAGAACCGGCTTGATAATATAAATAATAGTTTAATTATAAACTTAATAGAAGACACGAACACACACATGACGGACATGTCCGTTAACGAACTCTCTCTCCCGCACGATCCTCTGCAGTCGGCCTTTAACCTTCACAGAGGCATAATTAGCCTAATACGGGACCGGGTGTGTATGATCACGACCCGGCCCCGCCCTCCGCCCTGCCACATTAAGAATTTTACAGAAATAATTATGCATGCAAATACAACAACGACTAAAGGTATGCTCTCTCTCCAAAGCCTGCAGGCATGAGTAGCAAGATCTCATTTAGTTCCATTCTGTGTCTGCACATATTTGAATGACTTCCACCTCTGGTAGCATCTGAATCCTAATATGATTGGTTTAGCATTCCATGATACTGGATAGCCAGATTGCACATAATGTGCTGTGTGCACATTGTGCTTCATGTGGATTTTCTAATTATCTATGCATCCGATTATGTTGCTTGTAGGCACTTTTTAACAGACATCCCCTCCTCTAAGTATTGGTATGTGATATTTTGTGTTCTGTTTATTTTGCGTGAAGTTATATGCGAAAATATGGCTTATAAGCAACCCCTGTTTATATGTAACATCTATGTCGAAGACTGTGAGTAAAACAAATAGGCTGGATGTATTCTACTCTTTGAGAGCTTTCCAAAGACATACTATTGGCCATTTGATCAGTGTAATGTTTTTTTTTATAATTTGTTTTATAAATTATTTCTCCCCAATTTGGAATGCCCAATTCCCAATGCGCTGCTAAGTCCTCTTGGTGTCGTAGTGACTCGCCTCAATCCGGGTGGCGGAGACAAATTTCAGTTGTCCTGAGACCGTCAATCCGCACATCTATCACATGGCTTGTTGAGCACATTACCGCGGAGACATAGCGCATGTGGAGGCTTCATGCTTTTCTCTGCGGCATGCACGCACAACTCACCACTCGCCCCACCGAGAGCGAGAACCACATTATGGCAGCCACGAGGAGGTTACCCCATGTGATTCTACCCTCCCTTGCAACCGGGCCAATTTGGTTGCTTAGGAGACCTGGCTGGAGTCACTCAGCATGCCCTGGATTCGAACTTGCAACTCCAGGGGTCGTAGTCAGCGTCTTTACTCGCTGTCCACCAAGGCCCCCTCAGTTTGAACTTTGTGTGCAAATAACAAAGTACTTGTTCAGTTTTGGTCATAATACCTGCATGCTTTGTAAAGTACAGCTTCTAAGCTTTAAAATGATACCTATTTTGTGTTGGTCAAGACTGTAGTTATTAACATTTTGATAATATTTTTTTTCTTAAAGGGATAACAAAAAATATAAGCTTGTTCTTTATTTTACCTACAGTAAATGACTAACAGTACACAAACAGTCTTTCTACCTTGAAGCAGTAATCCTGCCTTTTCAAATCATGAGCAGTTATCTGCATGTACAGTTTAGCTTAGTGACCTGTAGTTACACATTTTAAGGACTTACCCAAATGATAGTGTAAGCCACACAATCGCAAGTTTCACTGTACTGTCTTTCACTGGATAATTAAAACACTTCAAGAAATTCAACCAAATCTGGAAGGACAAAGAAAGATTATAGAAAGTATATATATATATTATTATTATTATTATTATTATGTGTCATAAACATTACAGGTACACTGTAATTCATATCAGTCATAAAATAAGATTTATTTATTTTTTCTAAAAGGTGACACATAATGAACATTACCCCAAGAAGTTCAGTCTTTACTCTGAAGAACACTTTTGAGAAAAAGTTGCCAACCGTCTGCATCTCTACAAACTCATCCATCTGCTTTGGGACCTTAATTCTGTTCACCTATAAGAAGAAACAAAAGTTACCAAGATTAAGCCAAATGAGTTTAACTTCATTGTGCAGTCTTCTGAACGTACAGTGGCCGCAAATGTATTTGCACACTTAAGACACAATTTAAATGCATAATCCAAGTTTATCGATATCAAACCATTAATTTAAAAGACAAATAATAATAATAATAATAATAATTCTAAGGTTTTTAATTATAAAACAACATAACAACTATCTAGACACTTTCTGGTTGTCAAACTTGGTGGAACAATTCGATAGTTAATGAGATGAACTGCACTTATGGTTACTTTGCTAGGACACCTGTGTGAACTTGAAGGTAACTGATTTCATAAATGTATTAAAATTACATAAGGACAAGATGGTGAACAGTCATTTAAAAAATTGTTGCGAAAACGAAAATGTTAGTTATGAGAAAAGGTCAAGCAGCATTTGTTTGCAGGTGCCACTTTCTTATCTAATTCAATGAAATTCAGACATTAAGTGTTCAAAAAGTGTATAAAGTGTACTTTTGGTTGCCACTGCATTTTAAAGCAGATAGAGTGCTGTTTGTAATAAGAAAGGAAAAGATTGACCCATTTTTCTGACAGCTTGATCGTTGGGGTAATCACAATTTTGATGCAGGTTGCAAGCTGTCTGTAATTGTAAAGCTCATTAAATGACACAAGCCAACCTTAAAGCCCACATACTGGGCAAGATGAGGCAATCAGTCATGAATTTATGCAACTTTAAAGTACATTATGGTTGGTGCGCTAATCTGCTTAAAGTTAACGCACTGAGGGAATCAACTCACTGTGAAGACTTTTTCAGGCTGTCCACGCGCTCGCATGTTTGTGTCATGAATGTGCTTGAGGATCATCCAGGCCTCATCGTGCTTTCCCACCTGAAAGGATAGAGCAGAAAAATCCCTGAGAGATTAAATGGATTAAGTGCCACCCGCAATGCAAGATGACAGCCGCCCACCTCAAATGCGATGGCAAGCCCTAAAAACGGGTTTAGGGAGTCACAACAAGCAGGAGTCATTAGCTTCAAAGAGAGTCGTGTTCCCTTAAGTCAGGCAATTTCCTCAGTTGTTTAAGACTGCTGTAGTGAATGGAAGTACTTGTAAATATGTTGTTAGCAACAGAGCATCCCACTTCAATTAAAGAGACATTTGAGAACTTCACGGTGTATTATCATTAGGGTCATCCCTGTTATGCAGTACCTTTTGTAACAAATAAATAAATAAAAAAATGACTATGCTTGTGCTGCATTTCAAGAATGTATTTCTATAAAAATGTATGTTAGACATTCAAAAATTTGCTAGCTTAGGCACTTAAAACCTTATTTATTATAGCATGATTATTTACTAAATGAAAAGACAATTAACATGAAATCCAACAGAATGGAACCCAACAAGGTGAACATAAAGCCATAAAGTCAATTTGCCAAGTTAATTTGTTTTTAATTTAAGTTAATTTAACTTTCTATTGACATTTTAAAATCATACCTATTTCTGTGCTTTAAAACTTTAAACATTTTCAAACTGGGGTCCGGGACCCTCAATGGAGTGTGCAAAATTACAAATAAAGCCAATAAATACATTTTTGAAAAAAGAAAAAAAATCTTAATCTACAATATCATGCTTACTATTTTTCTCTCACAGTATAAATGGGTCTTTATACATGAAAATACACAGGTGCCTTCATATTTTAGAAAAGAAGGCCCTCGCAAGATGATCATTTTTGGAGAGTCTTTGTCATTATACAGTTTGAAAATCTATGAAAGTGATATGGAGGACAAAAGAAAAACCTATAAAATCATAACCTACAAAAAATATTCCCATGAAAACATATTTGGCTTGTAAAGTTTTCTGATTAGAGAAGGGAAAAAATATAACAATCTGGAACAATGCTTAATAAATGGCCAGTTCTTCATTTTAGTAGTTTTTAGATGACAAAAATGGCTATTATATTACATAATATACATATAATACATACATATTATATAATACTATATTATATATTTGTAAAAATGTTATATATTTGTAAAAATGAGTTGATAATCCAATATGCCTTTCCTCTTAAAGGGGTCATGAAATGGAGAATACAATTTTACTTGATATTTAGACAAATAAGAGGTAACTGTAATATTAAAAACATACAAGTTTCAGAATTCAAAACTTCCTCCTCAGTCCTCACCACCCTGCTTAAATGTCTCGTTTTGAAATTTTTGAGTTTATGACATCACAGCACATTGCTCATTTGCATGGACATGGCCCACAACATGCTTCATCGTTGTGGTTGTACTGTTAAGGAGAGAACGGCTCAAGTTACTGTTGTGAGGTGAGATGTTTGCTTTATTGAAAGATGTGGCAGTGCCAACTGTATTGCACCCGGCAGTAATCCTGGTGAGTAAACCATTTATTTCAAATTTTTCATTAATCAGTGTGTTTGTAATAAACTGTAAGCCATCGTTTATCACTAAGTAGAGATCCCATTGGATTCAGGTCGGGTTCGGGTCAGTTTTTCAAGTAGGATTTCGGGTTTGGGTTTTAAATAATGAAAAAATAAACAGGCCTACCAAATTGTTCCATGCTCTTACTTGCAGCACACAAACGGATGAGTTAGGAGGTGTTCACATCGAATGTGTTTTTGTGTGCATCTGTTCTGTTCATCATCTCATCATTGTGTTCCAGTGTAAACACATGCTGGATGAACCTCTTTGACTGTTGCATCGCGTCTCGCTCTTTCTTCAGCCTCTAGTGCAGGACCGGCACATTTTTAGACATTGTGCCAAGTTACAAAAAACTTCAAGTCTCAAAAATGCACGTCAAGGCACCTGCATCTGTTTCATTTTTTTCGCTGCATCTAGATTGTTTTTAGCACAGGTGTCACAAAGATTCAACATTTTGAACAATTTCAGGCTGCAAAGAAGAGACTGTTACATTGTTCAAGATTATTCCAGATTGTTGTGCACATAGCAAAGTTTCAAACCTAATAAACGGTAAGACAATTTCCCTCCTTTCTGCTCTAGTGCACCGAGGGGCTGCCGTGCCTTGTTAAAACTGTGTGTATTTACAGTTACAACACTATTAAGATTGTTGCCTATGATGCTAACTTGAAATACAGCCTATTCCAACAGTACTTGCTAGGAGAAAGAATGATATAGACAGTGATTGATTTTGAGTTTGGGCTTAAAATCACAGCAATTTATCAAATGAATACATAAACGGATAAAGAATATTTGTTAAATAATAGTATTATATGTGAAGAAAGCAAAGTGAAATTAAATATATTAAGGTGTTGCAGCTAATATACTAATATATTCGGCGGGGGGTGTGGATACTTTTTTCTGATGTAATGATGTTAGCTAATCAGAACAGCGGGTGTTACATTTTTAAGTTTTAAAGGAGAAGCAGCCAAAAATTGAGCGTTTCTGACAGAGGGGCAGAACTAGCATGGAAAATTAACATGTTTTCAAATATTTGACCATTTTTTGTGCAAATAAATGTTTATATCATTATAAGCTAACCTCAAGGAACATAATAAAACAATTTAAAGCATTTAATGACCCTTTTAATTCCTAAATAAACCTTACCTCCAAGTAGAACCTGGGACTCTCTGGCATGAAGGTTAAGGCTACCACAGCACAGACACATGGCAGAGCACACACCACCACAAACACCCTCCAGCTGTGGAACTGATAAGCTGAACCCATACTGAAACTCCAGCCTGAGGAAAACAACAAACAATTTTTCATGTTATTGATCCAGCAAAGACAAAAGTTTGGGCTGGTAGCAATTCCAGTTTGGTCCAAACCGTATTATAGGATCTGAATTGGCAACATTTATCAGTAACTGCCAGCATATCACAGTGTTTATGGGAATTTCATTGTTCAAGTGCTGATTGATTATAGTAGACATCAGTCTAGTCTTAATCTAGACTTTATTCTGCCAAAGAGGCCTACAGCCCTTATAAAGTCCACAATGGTACAGTGATTGTGAACAGATAATAATAACAGTGTTTTCTTATACCGTAGTAGGTTGATATACTGTATACTGAATGATTACACCAAATTCATGTTCCATGGTACTTTTTATTTGTATTTATTTGTTATTGAAAAGAGTTGTTATCCAAGTTACCCTAGCATTTCTGTCAGCTCAAACTAGTCTGGACATTCTCCGCTGACCTCTCTCAGCAACAAGGCGTTTCCGTTTTCCAAGATCACATTTTTTTACCATTCTGATGGTTGATGTGATCATTTACTGAAGATTATGGTCCATATTTGCATGATTTTATGCATTGCACTGCTGCAGCATGATTGGTTGATTAGACAATTGCATGAATAAGTAGATGTACAGGTGTTCCTAATAAAGTGCTAAGTGAGTGAACACTTTCATACTTCATTTTCCTATGGCACTTTTTCCCCAGAATGGAGACAAAGGCTAAATCAATGCAAGAATCCAGTGAAAGATAAGGAATGATGTTTTAATGGGAAGTGTTTTTATATACAGTATGTTACCTATTTTACACACCAGGGAATAAAAACAGTTCAAGGAATGAAAACCAAAACCAAAAGGAATGATTTATTTGGCAAAACGCAACCAAAAATCTGAATAAAGTCCCCTTTCAATTGTTCTGGAGTGAAAACGTCATTTTTAAATGCTGGTAACCAGCTAATAACTGGTTAATTTTGTGCCAATAAAATTAAATTTACAGTTGAAGTGGGAGGTGACTGGGATTTATCAATGCATGAAAATGACACATTTAAATAAGTCCACATATGCATTCAAATAAGACTTTGATGAATGCTGCCGATTATTGATGTTGGGATTAGTGTGTGTTCAAAGAAACCAGCATCTCATGACTGATGTGGATGTTGAAGCATTATGACTAAAATCTGCACATTAGAAGAACCACATTACAGCTGGAGGATGGAGGTTTCTATATTATCTACTGTATGTCTGAATGTAAATGAAAGAGTTCGGGGTTCTCTAGTTTTGCTTTAGGATACAGTTTTTACACTGAACATCAAGTGACGACCAAACACAGTACCAAAATGTATTATTGTACAAAAAATAAAGCAAAAATGTCCCCAAACATTTTATTATTTTAATAATAAGCAATGTATTCATATCAACATGAACTGCATTGGCCCGACAATATGCAACATTATTAAAAGGTTAGTTCAACCAAAAATCATCAGAACTCGTCATTTACTCACTCTCATGTCATTGCAAACCAGTATGCATTTTATGTTCTTATGCAGAACACAGTTGATAGTGACTCATTTCAAAGCACTTCAACCGATGTGCTTCTAAATGAAAGATGAATTTGTGCCAAAATGACGTAAATCATGACCTTTGAGGTATTTTCTCCTTCATATAGAAAGTTGACAAGCCCATTTATTTTGCTATCCTATCTATGCGCAATTATATGATTAGTTGCATTTAATTATTTGCATTTAGCTTTGTTTTTCCCCACTGTATCCGCAACCCTATTCAGAACATACCTGCAGCCCATTTCTGGGACACAACCCACCAGTTGAGAACTACTGCTATAGGGAATGGTGAAGCACTGTGTGTGTGTTCATCTGGGGATCACTTTGAGGACCTGTTGTAAATCATGAAAGCAACACTATTCTGCAGTATAAGTGAGTGCAATGAAGCTGTGATTGCGACAGCAAGCAGACCCAGAGGGTTAATGTTTCGCCCATGTCATTGGAAATCTCATTACGTAGATTATGTGCATAATTGACTAAAGGAACGGATGACTGAGTCAGCAGCTAGCAGACCTATCTGTTTTTTGTACAGTGGTTTGCCTGTGGCTCTACTACCTTGGCCTGTATTCACGCTTGTAAAGCAGACTGTAGTTAAAAACACAAACAAACAGACAGACAGACACTTTAACTTTGTCTTTTAATACTGTGATGACAGGAAATGTTTCCATTTGTATCTACACTACCACTTTGTTTCCTTTTATGAATAATGAGAAATTAATAAATGCCAGCTTGTGTTCTGACCTCTGAATCATTCATAGGACTTTTTTCTGTATTTCTGAGGTATTACAGTATACAGCTTTATATATTTCCTACTTGCATTTATTTTCAATGTATTAGTGTCCATCTCTATTGTTCTGAAAGGAATAGTTCACCCAAAAATGAAATTCTCTCATAATTTACTCTAATTTAATTAACCTTATGCCATCCCGGATGTGTATGACTTTATTTCTTCAGCAGAACACAAATTAAGGGTTTTAGAAGAATTTTTCAGCTCTTTTGTACAATGCAAATGAATGGGTACCAAAAATTTGAAGGTCCAAAAATCCCATAGGTCATCATAAATCATTATCCATACGACTCCAGTGGTTAAATGAATGTCTTCAGAAGTGATTTGATAGGTGTGGGTGAGAAACAGATCAATATTTTAGTACATGTTCACTATAAATTCTCCTCCCTGCTCAGTCAATCTCCACTTTAACTTTCACTTTCACTTTCATGTTCATGTGATTTTGGGGAATTAATTTCTTCGTGCATATGTCCAATACTGGGCAGGGAGAAGAATTTCTAGCAAAAGTGGATTGAATATTGATCTGTTTCTCACACACCTATCATGTCACTTCTAAAGATATAGATTTAACCACTGGACTAATATGTATTACTTTTATGCTGCCTATATATGCTTTTTGGAGTGTCAAAATGTTGGCACCCATTCACTTACAATGTACAAACCAACAGAGCAGAAATATTCTTCCAAAAATCTTAATTTGTGTTCAGCAGCAGAAAGTCATACACATCTGGCATGGCATGAGGGTGAGTAAATGATGAGAGAATTAAAATTTTTGGGTGAACTATCCCTTTAAGCCTAGAGTTTGATTCGTATTCTAAACGTAATAGTCGTAATGTCTCAAACATTCTAGCCTTTCAAAGTATACTGTGAAATGTATACATTGTATGAGCCTATACAGATGCATTTGACAAAAAAAAGCATGCAGACAAACCATGGACATTGCTGATGATGACATTTATGTCTCATGCACTCGGACTTACAATTTACAGGGACCCGAAATACATATATGCGACCAGAATAACATAAAGATGTAAACAATATGCATGTTAACATGACTTTTGTACACCTCTTAAACCTTAAAACCCTAAAAAGACCATAAACAAATGATTTAAACAACTTTACAGCTCAAATGATACACAGGTTTTAACAGAAGAATTAATATAATGTGCTTTTATAAAATTAGAAGCTTCATATTTATGCCTTTAAACCCTCCCCATTCACTTCCATTGTAGCCACACTGTAACCTTGATTTTTGCTCTTTTTTTTTAAATAATAAAACAATTTTTAACAACATTTTGTCATAAGTGCTGTCGATTGAGCTTGACTTTTATTGAACTCTGAATATTCCACCTGTTAACATCATATCAACACTTTGGCAACCTCTCACATTCCTTTTTCTGACATTTGTTAACCTCCCACAACACCATAGGATATTGGTAGTGAGTTTTGGATGGGCAAGCAACATTTAAATATTCTTCAGAAAAGTAAAAATCTACTTCATATTCATATATCTTGCACTGTGTCAAACCAGGGAATATAACTCTCAGTCAATGTTTCCACACTGTATATATTGCTCATTGTTTATCTATGTTAATATCTCTATGTTTATGATAATATATATATATATATATATACTGTATGTTTATTGTTAGTATGTGTTATTATGTTATTGGTAACACTTTACAATAAGGTTGTATTCGTTAACATTAGTTAAGTACATTAGTTAACATGAACTAACAATGAACAATACTTTTACAGCACTTATTTATCTTGGTTAATGTTAATTTCAAACATTAATATTGAATTTCTTTACATGAATTAACACTTAACAACTGTATTTTAAATTAGATTTTATAAATGCTATAAAATAATATTGTCAACTGTTAGATCATGATACCTAATGTATTTACTAATGTTAACAAATATAATTTTTTTTGTAAATTGTTACCATGTCATTTAATGTTAGGGACGGGTACAGTATCTACAGTGTGTGTGTGTGTGTGTGTGTGTGTGTGTGTGTGTGTGTGTGTGTGTGTGTGTGTGTGTGTGTGTTGTGCTTGATCTCACTTGACTAGAGACAGAATGCTTACTATCCACCCAAGACTGCTGCGCTTCCTTGCATCCCCCTTATCAACAACACACACATATACAGTATACACACAGAATCCCAATGATTGTTTCCCATTGATTCCCTTCATATAGACTGCCTAATACACTCCTAGACACTGTGTCTGATAGCCTGTCCCCTGTCTGGGCTCCACCGAGGGCCATTCATAAATCAAGCTCTCCTCTCGCTTTGTCTCGCAAGGCAAGGAGAAAAACCTCATTACGATCTGTTCAGAGAACAAAACTGAACAACCCCCCCAAAAAAGGAGTGAGAATGGTCTGTTACAGTGGCCGTTTTGGCTGAGCGGCTCTTCTCCACATCCATTCAACTTCATTCCTCCTACTTTCTCTATTCCATCATTTCTTTACTGATGAGTGCAGCTCATTTCCAGTGTCAAGGTTCTCATAAATCATCGAGCTATGCCTTCCCCCACCGGTGCGCATCCATCCTTTAAATATCCCTGCAGTGCTCTGTTTCTACATTAATCACTTAACCTAAAGCTCTGCTCATCTCTCCTCACTGCTAGCTGAGAGGACAGTACCTTGAAATGAGCTCCTCGAGAACCTGGTTGTACTGTAAGATGCCTGTGATATGCCTATTTGATTTTAACGGAAATGAGGTAACAGGTTTATTATTTTCAAAATTTGCGTCACTTACAAAAAAGTACCATGGTATTACCCATTTTTCTGACATGGTAACTTAAAAGGCCATGCTTTTGGGCATGTAATGTGGTAAAACCATTTTATTTTAAACAGATAGCTCCGACTGTTTAAATGAGCCATGTTATAACTATAAATTATTTGAATGACTACATGACTAAAATGGACATATGTGACTGCACATTCTAGTCAATAATGTGCCAAGTTGCTACATTGCTTGTCATTCCCAAACTCTTTCAATTAGGATAATGAACTATATTACTTGGCAGAATATTTTTTTTTATTAAATACATTTAACTGCTGACAGAATATTTGTGTCTTTTCTCATATTAGCTGTTTACAACATTGTATAAAAGCAATAAGTCAATGGAATATGAACATTACATGATTTTACCACAATAATTTTGTAACGTGCCTATGAACGTCCCTTAGCAATTGCACAATAAATGCATGTCCTCTCATGGCTTATTGCTGCACTATGAACATGTGCCATGGTAGTACTATAGTATTCTTTGAGATAGCTTGCAGTACCGTGAAATTACCATTATATGTCAATCTGGTAATACTTTGCTACTTTGGTATGAAGGATTTTATGTATCAGAGTTCCGTTGCATTACCATTTGACACCACTTTTTTACAATGGTTCCACCACAGTACTCATTGGTAAGGGTTAGGAGACTTTAATTGCCTTCAATGTTTTGTTTTGTTTAGTTGAGGTCCATGCTGAGCTGTTTGGATGTGCTGTGACCAAGAATGTAACCAACCATTCAAGAAAGGAGGTGATAAAATGTAAAATGTTATTGATCAACCTATTCTGCCCTGGCCAGGTGGTCCAGCACAGTAATGCGGGGAAAAATATGCTCTCGAGCAGATATAAGTAAGCATGATCTTGTTCTCTTACCATAGTGAGGTATGATGGCCCAGGCCATTGCTGAGGCATAGATCTCTCCAATCATCCAAAACATGCAGAGCCAACTCAGGTGTTCTCCACGCTTCTCTCTTGCCAATACCTCAGCAAAGTATGAGAAGACGATGGGCACTGCTCCACCAATCCTAAAGAAAATGGAAATCCAAGAGCAGGAGAAATTATGTGCAGAAGGACAACCTCAGGTCAGTGCACAGGATCTGAGAGCTTAGCGAACTGTGACAGCTTTGTTTGTTCTTTATAAAAGCCTTTACAGCAACAAAGTTTGAAAAACAGTAACTGTAGTTATGTATAGCTTTTTGTTTCAACTAGCTTAAAAACCCATCCATTCACCCATCCATCCATATAGCCATCACTCTACACAGCCATCCACTTAGCCATCCTCCCATCCACACATTCACCCATCCACCCATCCATCCATACATCATCCACACACCCATCCAACTGAAAATGTTCTTCAAAATTTCCCACACAGAGAGAGGATACTAATGGGAAATATTCACAGTGTTACAACTGTACTCCATTACAACAGTTTTCAATCTACCCTACCTAATAAATCATGAAGAATGTACAAGGAAAATAATACAATAACCATTCCACATTTTCTATACCAGCAACAATGAGTATCCATCTGCTGGGCCTGTAAATAAACCATAACCAAGCACTATTCCAATATGAAATATCCGACTCTAACTCTTGCATATAATGTATACTTTTTTAAATAGGCATGATGACACCACTAACATCATTGTAGCCATATGAGCATTTTTATCAGCAACAACATCCTGTGAAAAGCTCATTAGGATGCCCAGACTTTAGTGAAAGTCATTACAGGCTGATTGTGTTCAAAGAATCACAATAATCCCATCATCAGAGAGACAAGTGCGGACCCACAGGCATTCTCAGTGACAGAGTCAAGAAAGCAGCACTGCAGCGGCTATTGATCCAGCCAAATTCAATGTATTGTCTGTTTGAAAAAGACTAATACCTAAATAATCGTGGAGACATTCACGTTTAGTGAACAGCTGATAAAAGATGCCCACTGAATAATTCCTCATGATATCAGCTCAGAATGCTCTCCTGAAACCCATGATATAATGCCACACCCTGGTAGCATTTTTCTATGGGGCTGATATGATTTTTAAATTTCTGAAAAAATAAAACTACTGTTGCAGGAACAAATATGCTAACCCTTTAGATTTACCTGTATTCCTGTATAAATTGGTCATGAAATGTTATTTGATCTACAACAGTAAAATAACTAAAAGTCACACCACTAGACTGCCTTCTTCAGCCCATACTCTGTATTGAAGCAATGTACAAAATCAAAGTCATGTTGTCATTCTTTAATGTCTTGAAAATGTGCCAGTCCATATCTAATAAGTTTTCAGAATGTATTTACCATGGAACAACGTGATCGAGTGGGGTGGGAGAAGGACTCACCCGAAGCCAGCTATCATGCGACAGAATAAGAAGACGCCATAGCCCTGCACAAAAGATGACAGGAAGGCGAAAAAGCCATTCATGGACATGCATATGAGCAGACACTGCCGTCTGCCCACCTTGTCAGCCATGCCCCCCCAGAAGAAGGCCCCTACCATCATCCCCAGGTACACAATGCTGCCTAGAGTGAAAGAGGTAAGAGAGAGAAAGAATAAGTGAAGAACAAGTTGAGACAGAAGAAAAACACACCTCAGGAAGATAAACATACAGACGGAAGTAGAAGTACTCAACAGTCAACAGAGACTCAAGGTTGGATTAAGGACCGGGCCAAAAAGACCAGTGTCCCGGGGCCTCTGACTGCCAGGAGCCATGAACTGAGATGCCTGCTATGGCCCAACACTCATAAACAAGTCACTGCAGATTTAAAATTGTGTGGTGGTGACTGTTGGAACAATGTTATATAAACAAAGTGAGACATGAAATCTGTCCTGGTTTCTCCTCAGCACTAACAATGCCTTCTGAACACCTTATTGCAGCTTTGATGTTGCATAGTCGTAGACCACTGTTCAGTCTCTTTTGCAATGTATTACATATATGGATGGTTCTTCTTATAATTACATCTTTATTTCTTGTATTTTGACTTTCTTGCTATTGTGACTTTATTTAAAATGTTTGCATCCTTTTTGCAATAGCGATTACAAATCGCTATTGCGACAAGAGTTCTCCAAAGAGGCTTCCAGGGGCCTAGCAGAACCACAATCCATACTTACAGACACTGAGAGACTGACTTTATATAAGAATAAAATTGTTTACATGCAACTGCTTCTCAGAATAAGTAAAAATGTAATTCCAAGTATCATTCCAAGGAAGTTTTTGACCCGTTTACCTGATTACATAAGGACAAACAAATAAAATTTGAGCGATCTCAGAATTCTAAGTGTTCAGAAGTCACTACAAAGGACAATTTAGCACCAACTTTAACTCAGTTAATGTAAAAAGAAAATCAGCATATTTAATTAAAAGTTACATAAAGTAAAGGATTTGAAAGACTATTATCTACTATTGTGCATTGTAGACGTGGTATAAAAAGTCTTAGGTCTTTTATAAGGAAAATAGATAATTGTGCTTTGCTCCACTTTATTACCACACAAAACACCCACACTTTGTGCACATACACCCACAGATAGCACAAACACTCCCACCCATGGCGACTTACAATTTTCACTGGCACAAACATTTAGCTTAGAATTAGCGCCCTCACGGAAATTGGATATGATGTAGCACATGGTCTTTGCATGTAGCGCTGAGCTTCACGCTAGGCTTAGCACGCTAACCAAAACAGAGCCCACAATGTTGTTCCAAACCTGTGGGTGTACTATTCTTTTAAGAAGCTGTGCAGGTCTTATAATCTCTGCAGTGGTGTGAGATAACTGCAGTTTAGCAAGCTCAGTTTCTCCCAGAAACCAAAGCACAAAAAGAGGCAGATAAAGGAGCGAATGAGAGAGAAACAGAAAGAGGGTTATGAAGAGGTCTATTGGATAAAACAGCACCTGATTAATAGGTAAAGATGTACTCCTGGATTTGAGCCAAAAGTAATGGAGGATACCACACATGTGTTCAAAGCCCATACATTATTGTAATTGCGTGCTGCAGCAATTTTGATTTCTTCTTTCAAAGGAAGTCTAAATGTCCCTTAGGTGCAGTTCATAGATTTCAATCAGGATAAATGTGTAAACTGAATTACACATTAAAAGAGAGTGTGAGAGTCTGGTTTATGGGTTAGTACATAGGCGGAAATCGTGAGGGGGGAGGGTCGGGGGTCAGGACCCCTATCTGAGGGTTGCCCCCCAAATATCATTAAAATATGTGTATTGTAAATAATATAATGATATATTCTTAAAATAATTGTTTAAGAAATAAAATGATACAAATGCAAATGGGGCAACAACAAAAAACCCTTGGTGTCCCCTTCAAAAATTGCTCTTGAGAATTGTTATGTTTATTGTCCCCCCCCCAACATTTTGATGAAATTTTCGCCCCTGGGTTAGTATAACCCTAAACCTGCATCCACATGTATTTCAGGAGTGCTCAGGGTTTTACAGGAACCTGTTAGTGATTATAATTCAGAAGTAATTAAATTCTATAATTTGGTCAGCAATTTTGACCACATGGTGATGTCATTAGCATAACATTACCATACAGTATGTGTTCATTCTAAAAATAAATTTGCGTTAAAATTAGTGTCACCAAAGAGAATAGAGTGCAACAGTCTTGTTCTGGAATTAAAAATCCCATTTAATTTACCATAGGCACATTGTTTTTTTTTTTTTTAACAATAACCAGAGCAGAACGTTGATGATCATGAACAACACGGATGGGTTTTGCCATTGCGCACCCTCTCTGTGTTTACATCAGCATCTTTACAGAGGACGTCAACAGGAAAATACCATGACTGGCCTACAAAATTATGAGTAAATGATGACAGGCTTATAGATCAGATGCCATTGCACAAAAATAAGATGCCCCAACGACATTGTGTGAACTAGGCTTTATGGTGTTTTTTATTCTTCCCTAGTCATTGTCTGCTTTCATTGAATGGGGAAAATACAGCATGCACAGTCTGCTAAATATCCCTTTTTGAGCAATCACACAAATGCCATTGCACTAGGTACACTGTTGCAGAGCATTAAATAATGAAAGACACTGATCTCTGAGAATCAAGTCTAAAGCTTTTAAAAACAAATCAGCTAAAAGAATACTAATTCAAAGCTTTTAAAGTGGGCAAGCACAACCAAGGATGTAAATGCTTGAAGCTGTTGTCAACCAAACATTTATTTTTAGTGATTTGTACACAGTGACCTCTTTAAAAGAAGTTATTTTTGATCACACAACATCATAATGACCACTTTATAAATATATGAGATTAGCCAATGATTGATTAACCTTTCAAATGACAAAATTATTTTAGCTTCAACAATGTCAGGTTTTAAGCATTTGAAGTTAAATGATCTATATATTTATTTTGATCTCTACAAAATGTGTGCATGTATGTGGATGGATGGATGGATGGATGGATGGAAGGATGGATAGAGTTTACTGTGAAGTTTTATTGAAGAGCAAGTCTTCTAGCTGATGACCATATCTGATCTCAAATGCCAGGTCGTAGCGGCAGTCACGGACGGCCACGTGTGATTATGTCTTAAAACCCAGTGACAGAGTAAGGACAAAGAAAGAGAGGGAAGCAGAGCATGACATGCAATGCCCACAGGGCTCTCTAGATGAGTGTATAAGGGAAGAAAATGTGAGGCCAGGAGTATAAAGTAAGATAGAGTGCAAAAGTGAGATGTTCAGACTTGATTTAACTGATAAAATACAGAAGAATGTCAACTGATAGGATGACCCTGAACCAGATCAAAAATAACTAGTTGTCCATTTAAACAGCAGAAGAAAAAGAGGAAAATAAATTAACCAACCAGTGATAAGAGAGAAAAAGTATAGTAGAAATGTACTGTATTTTATGTCCTCTTCAAATCAATGGAAGATTATTCTTTAATTTCATTCAATTTCATTTTCTCAGATTTTTCCTTTATAAACAAGGCCATTCTCACTTAAAATCTATTGGAAGATAAACTGTCTCATTCCCAGATACAAATACTAACCTGATGGAGAGGTATGTTGGAGAACTTTGCTAGGGGACAGTCATGATTGCAATCATGCAACTTATACAATGGGTGCTTCTCAGTCGGAAGGCCGCAGCCTAGTTTGGCTGTGGCCTTCCTAGACCAGTCCTTCTGAGGCTGTAGGTTAGGCTACTCCACAGCATTCAGCGCTAGAATGAGACATTCTAGTAAGTATGTATTGGCAAGGGATTGTGGGTGATTGAAGGCTGTGAAGGATACATTTGATATATGTGACGAACGAAGGCTGCAAAATGAGGGTGGCTTCCAAAGGTCATCACATTTGAGATCTTTGACGGTGCTTGATGAAGTGGAAGCTGAGACATCCAGCCTAACTTGGCTGCAGTCTTCTGATTGAGAATATTTTTAAATAGTTTTAAACAAAAAAAAAAAAATTGTTTAACCTTTTTGGTTGACTGGCAGTGTAGACAGTAAAAAAAATTTGTCAGATAACCTATAGAACATGTTTCTTGAAGTAAATCTTAAATTAACTGCTTTTATATTATTTAATCAATCAACCTGCCGAATTTGATTACAAAAATTTGATTGGAGTGGTGGTGGCGTAGTGGCTAAAGCACAGGGCTGTTAATCAGAAGATCACTGGTTCTATTGTGTCCATGAGCAAGGCACTTAACTCCAGGTTGCTCCGGGGGGGATTGTCCCTGTAATAATTGCACTGTAAGTCGCTTTGGATAAAAGTGTCTGCCAAATGTAAATGTAACAATGAAAGTTATTATTAAAAGTTATATCAAGTACACTCTCTGAAAAAAAGGTACTGTTTAAGGTGCAAGGCCGTCACTGGGGTGGTACCCTTAAGGAGAGTAACAAAATTTATAAATGTATCTAAAGGTTTTTCAGGAGGTTTTTCTTTTCTTTTTCTGAGAGTGTAGAAATAGCTCCTTGAGGTAACAATTTCAGGTTACCACTTTTTTCAGTGTATATTGTCATGCAAGTATATGTATTTTCATTAAGTTCATTCCAATTATTCTTACCTAGCCAACCAGAGCTTGAATCAGGCACACACATATCCGTCTCTGCACTAGGGAGAACAAAGCCCACCACAAACACCTCCACACCGTCAGACATGAGTGCCAACCCAAGTGTGAAAAACAGCTGCCACTGAAACCTCCCATGTCCACACTCCTGCATGATCAGCTCGTACTGCTGGGCTAGTTCCTCCTCATCTGCTTGCCTCTCACTCTCCAGTTCTCGCCGGTCCTTCAGTCCGTCACCCAGAGGTTGCCCCAGAGCCACCTGCCCATCTCTGGGCTTAGCGTCTGAGGGGATGCCCTGGTACTCCCCTTCATATATCTCATCCTCATCATCATGACCCTCAGTGGCATCGCTTGAGCCCTCTTCATCGTTGGCATGATTGCCTGTGTAGTTCCCATCTGGTTGGCTGTAGTAGTCATCATCTTCGTCCTGGAAGCGATGGTATGAGTGACTGTGGGAATACTCATCTGAGGCACGGTCCACAACTTTGCTGACCTTCTTAACGGCTTGTCGTTTGGCCACCTTAGCAATATCTCTGGCCCCCTTCATGAGGGAAGTGTCTTGTGGAGCTGTATCATCCATGATTAGAAGGTGATGGGGATAGAGGAGGGGAAGAGGTCTGCAGTCACCACAGAAGTAAATCCTTGTCTTTTTTGGTCCTCATCAATGAGTCTGGAAGAAATACAGAATCAAGGTTACAATTTGCTATGTGTGGGGTGTGTAAGACATTGGGTTTCAGTAGTTCATATACTGTACAAGGTTTTGTGATCAAAATGCTTCCCCAAGAGCATTAAAGCCATTCATAATTATGGAACATTTGTATTACAGCTGTTTATAACAATTACATTGACAATTTTGTTTATAAAAGATTATAACATCCATTTTCCTTTCACAAGGGTTATATAGTATCTCCACAATATATAAAATTAAATACATAAACTATTTAGCTTGGCCAAAACATTTTAGCTTCAGAGGCTTCATTAGTTTTAATTCAGTATCCTTTCAGGTTCAACTTACAATCGATTTGAGATTTGCATATATTTGAGAAAATGCAACAGCCCAGAGAACTAAAAAAATACTTATTTTATAATCAATGTCTTTATGTATTAAAGCAGAGATTGGTTGCATCACTTTACAAAACAAATGGCAGTGTAATACTTTTTATTATTCATAGCCATATTCATATGCATAAAGAATGTAAATGTAGCCAGAGCTCTTTAAATCTAGATATTTCAATAAAGCCTGACCTTAAATATATTTGTATTTCTTAAATAAATTGACCAATTTTCAATGAGAAAACAGGCGAATTTGTGTCTTTTTGTTCACATAAAGTCCGAAAAAACAACATATGAATCAAAACAAAGCTGTTCCAAGCCGCTTTCTCCTTAATAGTGAGCTTCTTGAGGAATTCATTGCACTCCAAGATCTTCTTTATCTGTGGTCCGATGAAGACACCGGCTTTGACCTTTGCCTTAGACAGCTTTGGGAAGAAGTCTTGAAGGTACTTGAAGGCTGCCGACTCCTTATCTAGAGCTCTGATAAATTGTTTCATAAGGCCCAATTTGATGTGCAGTGGTGGCATCCAGTGGCTCCCACTTGACGTTGTTCCTCCCCACAGAGAACTCGTTCTGCTGTGGCCAGTCCCATCTGTCGTAGTGCGCCTTGGTGTCCCTGCTGTCCCAAAGGCAAAGACTGCACGGAAACTTGGTAAAACCACCTTGGAGACCCATCAGGAATGCCACAATTCTGAAGTCTCCTATGACCTCCCAGCCTTAATTATCATACTTCAAGGCATCCAGCAATGTTTTGATGCTGTTGTAATCCTCTTTGAGGTGCACCGAGTGAGCCAGGTGAAGAGACTGGTACTTGTTACTATATGGAGCAGCACAGCTTTGAGGCTCCTGGATGAGCTGTCAATGAAGAGATGCCACTCATTCTGGTTACAGTCAATTCTGATTGCCTCGAACAGACTAGTCATTGTGGCAGAAGCAGAGCCCATCTAGACGGGTGAAGAAGCTGGAAAAAGGTTTGTGACGCTTCCTCTGATCTGCGACTTGCACACTTTCATCCAACAGGTTCCACTGCTTGAGCCTAGATGTCAAAAGCTTGGAATTGGACTTGGTGAGACCAAGATCTATAATCAAGTCGTTGAGGTCTTTTTGGTTGGGGAAGTACGGGTTTCTCTCCTCAGCGCCACCTCTGAAATTGTCATCTGGATCTACAACATCTTCCTTGCTCTCTGACTTGCTGCTCTCTTCTAAAGACGGCTGCTCTCTCTCTCTGGAGGAGTGGGTATGGGGAGCTCATGGCAGTGTTGCACCATGGATTAAGGAAGGTCCGAATACGTGATAGCAGGTCCACCATGCAGAAGTAGCAGTTGCTTGAGTGGTCAGTGGGTTCCTGCCAAATTCTTGGGATAGCGAAGTTCATGGCTCTCTTTTCCCCTATGTACCATTCTTCAAAAATAAATGTAAGAATTTAAGAGATTCTTGCAACATTTTCATATATTATATATTTTTTCAATAACATTGAACATTTAAAAAAAAATTAAATTAAAAACTTTAACAATTTTAAAAATTAACACATTTTATAATATAAAATTTCGAGCAACAATTGTTCATCTTACTTTCCAGAGTTTTTTTTGCAGTGCTTGCAGGTAAAATTAGGTGCCCAGGGTTTGTCTTGATCCCCAACAGGCATACTGAAATATGTCTTTTAGGCCTCACACATCTTAGCAGATGCTTCCATGGAGTTCGTTTTCACTCTTGTCTTGATAAATTGGCTTATAAATACATGCAGCCTCTTGATGCCATCTCAGAAAAATGCAGCTATGTATCCACTTAGGCAGCTGGAACTAAACTGAACTGGTGGGCTTAAGGCCCCTGTATTTATACTACTATTTATTTTACTGGAATGTTCTAGAACATTCTAGAAGTTACTCCAAGTTTACTCAGCACTGAATCTATTGGGAATGTTCTAGAAAATATATATAAGAATAATAGCCATTTTTCTATACTTTTGAGGCATACGCAATTAGGAAATAACACTTACTGCCAGGGAACCAAAAAACTAAAAGAACAAAAACAAAATCTAATTTGTTACACAGTGTTATACTAAAATATTTAGTTATTAATTATAATGAGTTATAATCCAGAATTGGATGTCATAGGATAATACTTCATACAACTTGTTTTAACATTGTTTTCAAAATATTCTGGCCTTAAGCCATTTTAAACAGTCATTTCTCATTAGAGGTTTAAAGCATGAGAACTGGATACACTGAAAAAAATGTGTTGCTTTAACTTACAAAAGTGTGTGTGTGTGTGTGTGTGTGTGTGTGTGTGTGTGTGAGAGAGAGAGAATTAACAGATCCCCAATCAAAGGGTTGACCCTCAGTAATTGCTTCATGAGAAAAGCAATACACTGATTTTTCAATAGTAATGCAAGTAGGTGCAGTACATAGTGGTATGGTGGCATAGTGGGCTAAAGCACAAAACCGGTAATCAGAAGTTTGCTGGTTCAATCACCACAGCCACCACCATTGTGTCCTTGAGCAAGGCACTTAGTTGCTCCAGCGGAATTGTCCCTGTAATAAGTGTACTGTAAGTCGCTTTGGATAAAAGTGTCTGCCAAACGCATAAATATAAATATGGTAACCACCAAAGAAAATTCAACATGACAGAAACTCCTGTAAATCCCAGCATAACATAACAGTAACACTAACAAGTCTCCTACTGGTTTCATTTTGCAAATAAATACATTAAAATAACACTTAAATTTAAAATGTACGAAATGTGGAAATCCCCAGCCCGGTTTCAGAAATACATGAATGCAACAATTATTATTCACATCCAAACACAATTGGATTAGTGAACATAGATGGATTATACACAATTAAATTAAGTTGAGATGCTAAAGAATTGTGTTGCATTAGCTCATTTTAAATACGTTCATTGATCAAGCAGTAAACATGACACTGAATGAACACCATCTGTTAAGATGTCTGAATATATTTTAATGTTTCATAGCAATGCGATCATATCACTCATAACACTGACTTTGTTGATATCACTTGGACTTTACACAATTTAATTATGTTCTCGTCTCAAACATAAATGTATTAAGTTGATTTCAAGTGGTTTAAAATTTTCAATAGAGCTGCTGCATTTTTCAGTGAAATGCAGTGCTCACAACCCACTGACTAAACAGCTTAGGCAAGATGGCTATAAAACAGGGGGTTCTTGATCCTGCTCATTAAACACTTCCCTGTAATTTTACAGAAAGACCCTGAAGACCTTGATTTAGGTCAACTAAATTCAGCAGGAATTCTGTGCACACCAGGAATAAAATAAAATATAAAATGATCTAATAACTAAAGAACACATTGATTGAAGTTCATGGTTATGATAGTTGTTTTATTTTGTCTATGCACTAGTTCATTTTGTTTTAAGTTGTGACAAATTTTGAGCTGCATGCAAAGAAACATTTCTCAAACAGTAAAAGTGAAAAGTCACTAAAAGTTTAGTACATAATTAGTGATCAACCAATATGGGTTTTTAAATTGCCAATGATTCCACCAATATCCAGATAGTAAGTGGCCATTGATGAGCAACATTATTGCCCATATATAATGCACTCTAATGACAGCATTAGGCCTATTACACAATAATTAATTTACTAAATGTAATTTTGTTTTACCCTAAAAAAAATTACTATTTGAAAACAGAAAATATCTATTCATTGACAAGGCTGAAGGTAGATTTTGGAATTGACACAAAGAGGATTGACCTCTTCTGTTATTGGCCAATCAAGCACAGTTATGATTGGCCAGTGCTTATAATCAAAAAATGGTCCAATGTTTAATAAGCCCATCACTAATTTTAGGTCTATAGATAGATCTATAACTACATATAATTGTACAATGCCATGAAATATGTTACCCCTTACTGTAGCTAATGGAGCAAAAGACAGAGCTTGTTTCATTTTCATTATGTTTACGTGCACAGGCTGGGAAGTAATACATTGTTGACTGACAGAATGGATGTGGACTATGTGTCTGAGAGGTCTGTCATGTACAGTATTTGGCAGCCCCAGTGAACTGCATGATAGGACCCTCTGAACTTCCCCCAATCTACCTGCATACTGCTGGTGGCCGAGGAGGGATTGTGAATCTCACCAGATCAGGCAGGTATGCTTCTTACAACTGTAGGATTGTATAGTAGACAACTATAAGGACATACAGCTGCAAACATAAATTATGTATGTACCCAAAGATTCAGTGTGTGTGTGTGTGTGTGTGTGTGTGTGTGCATGCGTGCGTGTGTGCGTTAGTGCATGTGTTATACACACCCACAATAACATCTTTAAAACAAGTTTTAACGACTTAAATCTTATGTCATTTTGCTTCTCAAGTAAATGTATCTTGTTTAAAATATGTTTAGATATTTTTACTGGAAAACTACTACTAAATAAATAGTTTGCACTGTTAGCTAATATCTAGTTATGGACAAAATGATTACAAAAGCATAACCCTATATACTCTAGTTGGGCTTAAATGTAGAATTCAAACTCAACTAAATCAACTAAATTTTATTAAAATGAATATATTGTGTATTACAGCTGTGATAATTTCACAATTGAAAAGCAGCATTATCCTCAGCAACATTAGCTTTACTAATCTGATTAGGAACAACTTAACCTAAGTGCACAGTTTAGGCACAATCAGTCACAAGTGGACTGAAAATAGGCCTTGCACTCTCGGTAGCCTCTGTCAAAATGATGTATGGCATTTCTGTTCCCTCCACTTTCTCTAGTGCATTGAGAGCCAGCAAGTCATGTTATATATGCAAGAACATTATAGCATCTTTTGCAAGCTGGCTGATTACAAATTATTTTAATGGGCAAACTTTAAAATTACCTGTCGATATGTATGAAGATATGGTGAGCTAGCCAAATAAAACAGGAAAACTGAAAAAAAGCTGACATTTTAGTCTAAAACAATCCATATTTTTGTAATGTTAGAAGCAGGAATTAGTTCTTTATTGAACTTGGAATTGGAATTCCAAGTTCAATAAATTGAAGGGAATTGAAGGGCATTCTAAAGAATAATCATAAATAAATTGATTTCCTTGGTGTTTGGTATATTGAAATACATGTACATTTTAATCCAATTTTCATGCTGATAATATAATAATTAATTAAAACATTTTAATTAAATTATAAAAGAGTGATAAATAAAAAGTATTTTCACCAGTGAACCCCTCTATATATTTACTAGGAAAAAAAATAAAAAAATTCAAAAACACACAAATTATATTAATTGCTCAATCAAAACTAGGGCGCACACATACTGAAGATAAATATACAAACATAAGTACAAACTTTCCAGAGTGTTGGTCCAGTATAATCTTTGCGATTGATGTTAATGATCCTGGATTCAAACACCTCTGGTTGTTCATCTTTTTAATAAACCAATCAAAATTGCAACTGTATATCATTGAATGTCAGAAATGGGTGATCTTGAGCAGGGCTTTTCAAACTGGGGTCTGGGGGCCGCAGAAAATGTAAAAAATAAATGTTTAATGTATTACAAATACATTTGAATTTACATGAGAATGTTTCTTTTCGAGTTTATATACCAAAGTTAATAGTGAAATAAAAATAAGAAAAAAGATACACTGTAAACTTAATATCAAATAAATATTTTTGGAAATAATATTTTAATGGCTTTAGTACAATGACAATATAAAGCCAATTATTTAAATCTTTATAATATTACATTTACTTTTTTCTCACATAATGAACTTGAAAGCTTTTTTGATTAATTACTCTCGCTAAATGAAGCCAATGAAGACAGAATGTTTACAATGGATCAAACAAAAACCAGACTGGAGCATACAAAAAAATTGATTGTTCAAAAACAAGCTGACATTTACATATATTCTTTACATTTTTGGGATAAAGGGTGCTGCTGGAATGCAGTTGCAGACCCTTCCAGCCCTGTGAACAACTGCTGGGTGCTGCCGGATGTTACTTCCATGACATGGCTTATTTTTTTCTAATCAGGTTGGACTTTAACAGGCAGACCTACAGCAATGATATATTTTAACCTAACTGAATGGAGAAAAGAAGAAAGAGTGAATGTCCCTTTCTTTGTTGTCAGGCAGTGTGAATAAGCCAGGTTCAATCTCCTAATGGTTTGTAGAGGACATAATCACATTAAAATAAAAAACAAATGACCTTGAAGAGGCCAGGGAATCTTGTGCTAAGAGATTGCTCTAACAATTTATGATATAATGGAATATTTGTGGGAGGGGAGAATCAAATGTTCAAGCAAACTGGACAAAGTCACTGGCATGTAACATGTTCTTATGATTTTCCTTTATTCACAAAAATGTTATATGTCTTGCAATTAACATTTTAATTGTACATTACTCAAAAACAGAAAAAAAGCTTGCATATTGTATACTGTATGACAAAGGAATAGGCACCAGTATGTTTGAAGAACACTATTTTGTATACCAAACTCGCCCTGGATTACAAAAGCATTACAAGCTCAGCTTTATCATTTTAACTGTATTTCTATGTCTATGTTCTATTTCTATTATGTCATAATTACCTAAATTCTCAGTCTCTGACAAATCTGATCAAATCAGGGTATCATAATATGGGCCATTTGCATGCACTGCCACACACGGTAAAAAGAAAAAGGAGGCTCAGATTATATGAGGCTTGTCACTCTCAATCAGGACACAGCCGGCTGCATCACTCTGCAGTTAATTCAATAAAGCCTTTTCTCAATGGGCAGAGCGGTGGGCCAGCAGAACCTTCCGACATGCATGAACACTCCGCTACAGGGAATGACTACACATGGTTCTCCTATTAACATTGGGCATGTGTTCTCAATCATGCAAACTATATATAACAGAGAGAGAGAGATAGAGAGAGATAGAGAGAGAGAGAGAGAGAGAGAGAGGAGAGAGAGAGAGAGAGAGAGAGAGAGTTCTTAGAAATATAACTTACAAGATTTAGGTTACATTTATCTTACATTCAAATTATAAAGTTATTTTTAATAATGTTCAAGTTATAAAAGCATCATACATTAACAAAACAAGATGTACCTTTTTTCGGATGCTGATCTTAAAGGACAATTATTCAAAGTTCTCAATACTAGGTTATAAAAATTACAGCAAGTTTACGTAACCTCCACAAGTGACACATTTGATCAAATATTATGTTTAAATTGCTAATCGCTTAAAAAACACAGCCTAATCAGGCAGGCTGATGCATACACCATATATTAAAGTAATGATAAATGCTTGGTAAATGCTGCATTGCTAATGAAGTACAGACCTCAAGGATACAACCTTGAGGTCTGGGACTCCTCTGAAGAGCTGAATCTGTTTAAGGAGAGACTGAAATGGAGAGGTTTCTACTTGTATAGTAAATGCTGACCACAACTGGCACTGTTTAATTATTTATTTTATAACATATCTGAAATGAGAGGCTTACAGTGACCATCCATAATCATTTCAGGGGATTTTAGGTTTAAAGTTTAAGTTTGTTGTATAGTCATCAGGGGCAAATTGAATTTTCTATGGGCCCCCCTGCCAGTCATCCAACTGGGGGAGGAGGGGGTTGCTTTCACTGTTACACACCGTCTCCGTGTTTATATCAGTTTCTTCCTCGGAACGCTTTTACAAGCTTTTTTCCTGTGAATGTTGCCGGGTGAGAGCAGGATGGAGAACACCATGGATGGGAGTCTAATAAAATGAATCAGCCATTAAGGGACATATCCTAAGCCTTATCTGACTCAAAATGTAATTGCCTGTATGGAAATTAGTACAATATATAAATACAATCAAAATCAAGTTAATACCAACTGCAACAAATTAACTTATTATATTAAATGAAGTTCCAAATGTTTGTTCGGGAAGAGCTTGTTCACCTGCCAATCATATCCCAAGGATATATAAGAGGCTGCTTCCCTCGCTCCGGCGACGATTCTTCTGCCATCCCTCAACCTTCCCTTCTCTACCTTTATATTTCACAATGCAGATACCAATTATTTCAAATTGTCTTTCCAAAAAAGTAAATTCATTACTTGATGATATATGGATGTTTTGTTTTACAACATAAATTACACTTTCATACCTCAAATGTGAATTTTGAATCTGTATTGAATACTTGAAAAAAAAAAAAACACGGCTTAACAATTCAAGTTTGAGGAATGAAAGTGTGTAATTTATGTTGTAGAACAAAACGTCCACATATCATTAAGTAATGTTTACTACAGACCTTATTTTACACATAAGCTGAAAACGCTCCTTTTAAAACCCATAGGAAAATCCAGAGGGAACCCATGGTGAATTAGACTTCTGGGTTCACCTACAAATTGACTCATGGCTGAACAGCTCTATACTCACTATAAGCATTTACTCACATTCACACCATACTTTCGGAGCTCAATGCGATCAAAATGAGCTGAAGGGAGGCAAAACAGGCAATGCCTCCTTCTGAAACTTTTTTCCATTAGTGTCACTGTTGTACACTTTTGAAATATGATGGCTAAACACATTATTTGAGCTCACATTTCATAATATTTTATTAATGTACAATTATTTTTCTCATCCAAATTTTTTGAGCAGGCACCACCTCCCTTGGAGAAAACGGCACTGCATAATATGCGCCAGGGGTGTGGGTAGCTCAGTGAGTAATGACACTGACTACCAACCCTGGAGTCGTGAGTTTGAATCCAGGGCATGCTGAGTGACTCCAGTCAGGTCTGCTAAGCAAGCAAATTGGGCCAGTTGCTAGGAAGGGTAGATGTTGGGGTAACCTCCTCGTGGTCGCCATAATGTGGTTCTCGCTCTCAGTGTGGCGTGTGGTAAGTTGTGCGTGGATGCCGCGGAGAACTGCGTGAAGCCTCCACACACACTACACCTCCACGGTAACGTGCTCAACAAGCCACCTGATAAGATGTGCAGATTGACGGTCTCAGACGCAGAGGCAACTGCGATTCGTCCTCCGCCACCAGAGAGTCACTACGTCACCGCGAGGACGTAGAGGTCATTGGGAATTTGGCATTCCAAATTGTGGAGTAAAGGACAATAATGAAGTACCATGAACTCTGTGAAACATGGCAAGGAATTCTTTTTGCATAGTCCACTACGATCTGGGCAGATGTATTCTTCAATATAAATTTTAAAAAAAATCGAAAATCTTTATTATTCAGTAAGACTTTCCTCATGTTTTGATAAATTAAAATGTCTAGGCTATAAACAGAATTTAAATTTTTTGGGTGAACCATTTTCTAATTTTAGTAATTTAGTTAGTATAATTAATTACAACAGCAATAATAACAACAATATTGGCTATTGTATAGAAAAACAAGGTATTTTACACAGAGAGTAGCTGAAATACATGATTTTTGTCTACAGCCTACACCAGTATTAGCCTATTAAGTTAATTATCATTATTCGGTAACAGATAGCCTACTTAACTATTATTACACTGTTATAATGACTCTGTCAGAATATTTTTTAAGAAGCCCCAGATAATATAAGTATATGAATGAAATGACACAAAAGGGGCTTTTTAGTGCAGTGATAAGTGCCTTTAGCCCCCCTCCTCTCTTTGTGTGTGTGTTCTATTGCCCGCGGCGGTCGATCCGCGCGCACTGTGCTCTCTCTATTCAAGCCACCGGCCAGTCGCATTCGCTCATGTCAAAAATGACTTTTAGAAGTGCGCTGGGTCCCATTCTTCGGTACCGCACATTCTCCTCCCCTCAAATAATTAAGTCAAAGTCTAAACCTAATGCATAAGTACTGAATCTTTCCGTTAGAACTTATAGCAAACCTTTAGAAAGCACGTTTTAGTTTGGGATTTTGGACATTGCAAGTCTGAATAAATAGCCTAACTTTTGTTTCTTGAACAAACTGAGCTGTCCGGCATGTTCTGGCTTCTCGCTTCAATACACTGACGATCTATTAGAGGACCATCGCGCGCTCAGATATTAGAACATGTATGTCTAATATTCCTGATTTTGAGAAGTAAAAAATGTATATATATATATTTTTATTATAATAGCATATATATATATATATATATATATATATATATATATATATATATATATATATATATATATATATATATATATATATATATATGTAAGCCTAATAAGTTTTACAGGTTTCACTCACCCTTTAGCGAGACGAGATGAGATTTCTCTGTTGGTTATCCATTGCTGTAAACGAGATGCCAGGCGCTTTAATGAATACAGATTTATTTGTCTCCTAAAAACATCCAGAATCTACAGCAAGAGCTGACGTCAAGTGTTTTACAGCTGCAGTTCTGTCTCTGCAGTACTTCAAGAAAGAGAGAGAGAGAGAGAGAGAGAGAGAGAGAGAGAGAGAGAGAGAGAGAGAGAGAGAGAGAGAGAGAGAGAGAGAGAGAGAGAGAGAGAGAGAGAGTAATTTGCTGTTTTGTAGTATGCGGACAAACCTGGTGTGACGTAAAAGAAACCACTACAACAGTCTGTGCATGAGTTATGGCGTACCCTTTGTCACATTTCAGTTAAAACCGGCATCACTTTGCTTGGTAGAAGAGATTGTAGTGATTTAAAGGAAGTTTTCACCCAAAAATTAAAATGTACTTATCATTAACTCTTAAGCCATCCCAGATGTGTGATTTTCTTTCTTCTGCTGAACACAAAGGAAGCTTTGTAGTAAAAAATATCTCAGTTTGTATGTCTTCAAAATGCAAGTGAATGGTGACCAGAACTTTGAAGCTCGAAATACCACTTAAAAACAGCATAAAAGTAATCCATTTGACTCCAGTGGTTAAATCAATATCTTCAGAAGCGACATGATGTGGGTGAGAACGGATGAAAATGTAAAGGTTCCTCCCTGCCTAGTAGGTGGCGATATGCACGAAGAATGCAAATTGTGAAAAACAAAAGAAGAAGAATGTCAGAGTTAAAGTGAAAGTGGAGGATTTGGCTGCTTTCCACTTCACTTTAAACATCCATCCGCTAACTTCCCTTAGCACCCCTAGGGAGAATCTTTGCTGCAATTTTGGAAGTCTTTTCCACATTGTTAAGTGGGAAGTTTCTGGTGACAGACCCTCAACTCCTCGATTTTGACAAGGGAGGGAGCCTATATAGATGTACACTTCAGATGGCGCCATATGCCACAATGCCATTCGATTGTGACATCACAGCACAGATCGTGCGCACGCAGCCCTACACAACTCTAATGTACGATTTTCTTCTCAGGTGCAAAAATCGTGAAATAATTCCACAAATTGACATCAGCCATCAACATGCTCCAAGTGATAAATGGCTTAGGGTTTTGCAGTTAACCTATTGCATGAGTTCTGCCAGTAGTGGGCACTCGTGCAACATAATGATGTACATCATAAGACAGAGGGAAGAACCCAGCATAATAGTAAAAAAGGACTTAAAATTGATTGGTTACTCACTCACACCTATCATATTGCTTCTGAAGAGATTAAACTTCTGGAGTCTTATGGAATATCTTAAGATGCTTTTATGTGCTTTAGAGCTTCAAACTGTTGGTACCATTCACTTGCACTGTAAGTACCTATTTATAAATAGCTGAAATATTCTTCTAAAAATCTTTGTTTTTGGTAGAAAGTAGTAGAATAAATAAAGTCTGGGATGGCATGAGGGTGAGTAAATGATGAGAACATTTTCCCATTTGGGTGATTTATTCCTTTAACCATAGCCAATCTGAAAATGAGCACAAAATCCCCACTCCTTCATTTCTCATGAATTGTTTGGACCAAAAAATACTTGTGCATTTCAGTAGTATATACATTTTCCCTCTGTTTCCATCCATCGTTTCACTGTAAGCCATATTTCACTATGCATTGTTTACTAAACATTAAATAACCGGCAAAAAGGTTTATTTTGGACTATGCTTTACATGAACACATTTCAAAGGAGTTATTGCCACCTACAGTATTCATAGTACATTCCTAGACTGCAAAAATCATAAAACAACCAGTTATTTTACATGACTGAGTCATATTGTGGTCAAATAAGCATGAAAACAATCACTGTCTTCATAGCCTTTTTCAAAAGCCACCCATATTGATTAGAACTTTTTGGAAGAATTCAAATCTGAATTTGAGATCCTGCGTGTAGCTCTGATTGACTGTGAAAATCTATCTGTACTGCATGGCCCACCCAAACAAAACGGTTCCCTGCACAGAAGAACATAACCTTAACAAAGTGAGGGGATAGTCTGTTCATGGGACACATACACCCTCTGATATACAACAGATTCTGGGTACTGTACTTGAGAACTTTTACTCTCATTTGAGTGCCTCAACTGAATTATATAAGAGTTTGTTTGTTTTTTTTAATTTAGAACTATTATGAAGACATACAATATAATGTAAGTACATCTATAATATTATATGTGTGTATATGTGAACGCATAAAAATAGATAGACAGAAATTTTGTGAGTGTGTTGTCCTAGCAGGGGGGATGTTTGAATCGTCGCCCTCTAAATAAGCTGATTTGTTCTGGTCTGTGACCTCACACTTTTGTGTTTCTCATTTATGACTGAGCCAAAGAGGAGGCGGTGCTCTGTGCTCATTTTTACAGCATGAATGATTGAAAGCCAAGGAGCACTTAACCTAATGAGCCACTCCAGAATACAGAGTTCCTGTATTAGATATATCTGTCCCCTGTTGTGTCTGCATCAGAAGAATTTCTGTCGTTTCCAGTCTAAGAACAAAACTTGATAACATCATTCTTTTACATCAAATCACAAATCTATTTTATGTCAATTTAACAGTACCTGTAGTGTACATTGCCAGGGTTTTGAATAATAGACGTTTTCATGGTCAGTGCTAGTAGTCTTCTTTAACTGGTCTAATCTGCCATTCGATTTTTTTAAAGAATAGCACAAATCACAGATAATAGAATTTTTATAAAATGTTCTTTTCAGCATCTATGGCATGAAGTTGATTACTACAAACAGTTATTTCAACTTGTCCTTTTCTTAAAAAAAGTGAGGTACTTACAATGGAAGTGAATGGGGCCAATTTTAAAGGCAGAAATATTAAGCTTATTATTTTATAAAAGCACTTTCATGAATTATTCTGTTAAAACCTGTAGTATTTGAGCTGTAAGTTACATTGTTGTTTACATTTTAGGGTTTTAGGATTAACGGAGTAACGTTGTCATGGCAACAAAGTTTTAAAATTGGTTATAACTTTACACAGAAAAGGTTAGTAAGCAATTTTATCACACTAAAATCATGTTAACATGCATATTGATTTTGTCTTTTGGCTATACTTTTGAAACAGTGAGTGTTTTAACATTTTCTGATTGGCCCCATTCATTTTCATTTAAAGTGATAACCTCGTTTTCTCTTCTTAACTTTTTCTTTTTAAGGAAAGGAGGGACAAGTTGAAATTCATTTTTGTGATAATCAACATTACGCCACAAATGCTGTCAATTGAGCTCAACTTCAGTTGAACCTGGAATATTCCTCTACATTGTTTCCTTGTCTTTGAATATGTTAAGAATTTGCTGAGATCTTGACTTAGACACTCTGTTCCTAATGATTACAAAAAAAACAAGCATAATGAAACTGATTTTATCTACAGAAGCTTCTACTCAGACAATTCAATAATGCAATCAAGAGTCAATCAAGATACAAATTAAAGTAATAAACATCTTAGCTAACAAATCAGCTTGCAGGGACAGATCAGCTTCCAATAATAAATCAGTAATCCACAATCTGCCTGTCTTCAATTTTTAAGCCTTGATTTGAGGCATTTTACATTTCTCTGTGGTGCAGTGCTTCTGAGTACATCAGCTTTATGACAGCTGTTGCTGCCTGTGAAGGATTCCCTGCATAATAATATGGGTGTTCTGCATATGCTATTCTCATTTTGGGAGAACATCTGATGATATTATTACTATTATTATTTACAGTATACTATCATTAACAGTATACTATTATTATTATTATTCCACTTGTTTAGAAAATAATAAACAAAGGTCCCAATCATAAGATTAGCTGAAATTATCACGTAATATTTCTGTATATATATATATGTATGTATGTATATATATATACATACATACATACACAATATACTCCGGAATTTTCCACTGATATTTGGTGACTTTGTGTCCCAAGATGATAAATACTGCCAGCTACTACTTTTACTACAAATAGTAAGCATTGTATTTTATCCCATTTATAACTTAGGACATTAAGATCTATTTAAAAGACGAGATTGCTGAACATCACAGGCTGTTCAAGTGCTTATTTCCAGACAAGAATATACAGCCTAAACATCATTTAATGATTCAGTATACACACTGTATACAAAGTATTGGGCCTATTGTTCACATGTGGTCCATGCAATATGAATCCAAACACGATTTCTTCAAAACACAACAAAAACGTTTCAAGAACATCACTCAGACACTTGCAAAAAACAAAAACAATGAAACCATTCAGATTGCATCTAAATTTAACATCCTCAACAGACCAATGTTCTCTCAGTGAAATTGGTGAAATATAACTTAATTTATAATTTAATATTGGTCTACCTAATTATTTGTTGTGAAGTAGACCTTGATTTACCAGTGTTGTATAAAATCAAAGATATTATTGTTAGAAAGGAATGTGTGTTACTGGTTGCATCACTACTCAAAACTATTTGTTTTGATGATCATCATAATGCCTACAGAAGTGATCAAAGTCCCAGTGCATCTCTGAAAGTGTTCAATGTCAATGAACTAATTTATTACAAACCATTTGATTTGCAGATGTCTTATGGGTCAGATAATTTATTTTGGTTTGTTGTACCCTACTGCAATCTTGTTCAAATGTAGCTGTCATATTTGCTCATGTCTGGGCAAATTTGATAATTGTATCTATTTTATTAATTATTATTTTATATGTCTGTGCAACATCTCATGACTGTGACTGACTAATTGATCTCTACGTGTCTGGCATGTGCTCATTTGCTAAATAAACATTTGTAGTTTTTAATCTTTCTGAAGACTCTTGATTTTAGGTTTGATCATGTACATTAACACCCTAAAATAATGTAAATATACAATTTGCACTGAAAAGACTACTTTATTAGTAACACTTAAAGAGTAAGTGGTGTTAAATGCCCCATAGTGTAAAAGCGTTATATTAACACTGTAAATTCAACACTACAAACAGAGTACTTTTTACTCCTGATAGAGTGGGACCACATATTCTCCTATGTAGTGTTAAAATTAACTCTTTAAATGTTAATTTAACACTGCCTATTTTACTTTGTGTTAATATATGTATGCATACGTTTATATATAACACATAATGCAACTTTTTGTTTTGGGTCCACACTGTGTTGCCAAAGATAATATTTCCTTTAACACCACAATTACATCTCTGTATGCAAGTGTGAAACAAAAGGGGCCCTAAACTCAGGGCAAAAAACAATTGATCAAAAGAGAACCCTTGTATCAGTTGCATATGGGGCATTCAGGGAGGCCCTAACACTACTGTTCTTTAGATATAAAGTTCTGTCACACAGATGTAGCCTTCTATAGCTACTCGATTAACCTCTTAACTCCACTCCTTTTATTACTTTTGTCCTCTGTGTATAGTTGCTGTATCCAAAAGACCACAAACACCTCTACTAAAGCACTACAGGGGAGAAATGTATTGTAATGGCTTGAGACTATTGTCCTGGAACAAATTGAAGCAGGTTGTGGGTAAAGAATGTGGGTTGACTTTCAAGTGAGGGCAAACAGGAACCGGGTTGTGTTTTTCAAGGCATAATTCAAAAAACATTTTAAATCATTCTGAGTTGTACAAGAACAATGATTGTTAATATTTCAATAGAGGTTTGTTTTTGCACTTTTGATGAGCCAAATTCCAAATGACTTAACTATATGAGTTGTTTCCATTAAATCCCTGTGCTGTAATGCACTGGGGTCTGTGCCAATGTTCTTTATGCAAATACACTCTTTATACCCACCACTTTGAAAATGATAATGCCGTGCCTTTCAGTTTGTAATGAAATGTATGAACTGAGAGTTTTCTCAATATTTCTAAACTCATAGAAATTTATAGAGATTATCATCTCTACAGGCTAATTTAGACCTATGTTGTGTTCTTGTGCAGTGTAGTGTACTGCATGTCTAAATGCACTGCCTAAAGTAAAAAAGGTTCACTCAGGAGGCTATTCTAATGGTTGAATAAAGCACTTCCAAATACCTTCAGGGTTTAAATAGGATGAAACGTCTAGGTTACGAATGTAACCTCCGTTCCCCGATGGAGGGAACGAGACGTTGTGTCGGAGAAACGACACTAGGGGTCTCTCTTGAGCCACCGAATATTCCTCTGATCCATGAAAAAAGGCCAATGAGAAGTTGGCAGTCAGTATTTGCATACCCCGCCCCCGGACATACGGGTATAAAGGCGAGGCAAATACTAGAGTTCATTCAGGATTTTTCTGAGGAGCCGGAAATGGTCCGGCCACTACAGCTGCTCGGCTCAGCGACGCGGTCGGAAGGACACAACGTCTCGTACCCTCCATCGGGGAACGGAGGTTACATTCGTAACCTAGACGTTCCCCTTCTGTCGCTCTCTCCACGTTGTGTCAGAGAAGCGACACTAGGGGTCCAATTTAAATCACGCCATGCGCTGAGCAGTGTACGTGGTCTGACACAGGAGTGGGCAGGTGTTTTTTACGGGCCAGACGACCAGCTGTATCAGACTACACGTACCCTTCCCCAATGCCCCACCAAAGTCCCTACCACCCACTCCAAAGGAGGAGACGACGGGCGAGTCGTGACATGTGGCAGGAGCGTACGCCGCCTTGGCGATTTATGTACGCTACCGCAGTGGTGCTGTCTGACCTGATTAGGACATGTTTGTCTCGAATTAATGGGATGAACTGTCGCAGGGCAAAGAAAACAGTCAACAATTTCCTATTCTTTCAGGGGGAACAGACCATGCGGAGACCACCCCTACCCAGCTGGGGAGGTAAGGTGGTGAATACATCACATGTGTTTTTAGGCGACACGTGGAAGTGGCGCGGTGGTAGATCCAGCTTCAGCGAGGGGGGGAGTTGCTACACACGGCGACCGGAGGGCAGCCGAAACTTAACCAAGGAAAACACGGGTCCGCTCGTAAGGGGACCGTATCGCGGAAAATACACACAGAGGGAGTCCGCGTAGGAGTCCTCACCCTGTGGAGCACCTATTCCAGTACAGGGTAGATTTGAGTACCCGCAGTGGATTGGGTCGGCAAGTTCCTCTGCCGAACTGCAGACCCATGAGGGCTAGGGAGGAATCGACCAGGGATTCGAGCTGGGTGGAATCTCCTGAGAAAAAAGACGCACAGTTTTACCTCAAGCGAGGGAAAGGGCGTATATGCAAGTGATTCACCCGGTCAGCCCATCAGTGTGCTACCGAGTTCTTCTGGCTCGGACCTGAGAAAACACGGGATGAAACCGACTCAACCCTGAGATTGTAGTATCTCGTAAAGGTGTTGGGTGTCGCCCAACCCGCTGCTCTACAAATGTCTGCCAGGGAGGTACCCCTGGCCAGTGCCCACGAGGAAGCAACACTCCTTGTCGAGTGAGCTTGGACCCACAAAGGGGGGGGGCACGGCCTGAGTGTGATAAGCCAGTGAAATGGCATCTACTACCCAGTGGGAAAGCCTCTGTTTGGAGACAGCGTTTCCTTTCCGCTGTCCCCCAAAGCATACAAAGAGCTGCTCAGAGTGTCTAAAGCTCTGCGTGCAGTCCAGATAGGTATGCGAAGCACGTACCGGACACAGCAACGACGGGACTGGGTCTGCCTCCTCCCGGGGCAGCGCTTGCAGGTTCACTACCTGTTCTCTGAAAGGTGTGGTAGGAACCTTGGGCACGTAGCCCGGTCGCGGTCTTAGGATCACATGAGTGTCTGCCGGACCGAACTCCAGGCAAGTGTCGCTGACAGAGAACGCTTGCAGGTTCCCGACCCTCTTGATGGAGGTGAGTGCGATCAGCAGGGCAGTCTTAAGAGAGAGGGCCCTGAGTCCAACTGATTCTAGCGGCTCAAAGGGAGGTCTCTGGAGGCCCGCGAGGACTACTGAGAGGTCCCAGGAGGGGAACAGGCTTGGCCAGGAGGGATTTAACCTTGCTTACCAAGGGACTTGCCATCTACTGCATCGTGGTGGGCCGCGATAGCAGCAACATACACCTTCAAGGTGGACGGGGACAGCCTCCCCTCCAACCTTTCCTGCAGGAATAGGAGCACTGACCTAACTGCGCACCTCTGTGGGTCTTCAGCCCGGGAAGAACACCAATTTGCGAACAATCGCCACTTCAGGGCATAGAGCTACCTGGTGGAAGGGGGTCTGGCTTGGTTGATCGTGTCTACGACAGTGGGTGGTAGGCCAGCTAGCTCTTCCGTGTTCCGTCCAGGGACCAGACGTGGAGTTTCCAGAGGTCTGGATGCGGATGCCAGAGCGTGCCCTGCCCCTGAGAAAGAAGGTCCTTCTTCAGGGGAATTCGCCAGGGAGGGGCTGTAGCGAGGAGTACAAGGTCCGAGAACCAGGCCCGGGTGGGCCAGTATGGAGCCACTAGTGTGACTTGCTCCTCGTCCTCCCTGACCTTGCACAGCACCTGTGCAAGAAGGCTCACTGGGGGAAATGCGTACTTGCGCAACCCCGTGGGCCAGATGTGTGCCAATGCATCTGCCCCGAGGGGGGGCTCTGTTCGGCCATACCAGAGCGGGCAGTGGGAGGTCTTTCGGGAGGCAAGCAGGTCTAACTGGGCCTTGCCGAATCATTCCCAAATCAGCTGAACCAACTGGGGGTGAAGCCTCCACTCTCCACTGGGCAAGTGCTGTCGTGACCACATTGAGTTTGTCGGGATGTGAGTGGCATGCAGCGACCTGAGTCGTGACATGTGGCGGGAGCGTACGCCGCCTTGGCGATTTATGTACGCTACCGCAGTGGTGCTGTCTGACCTGATTAGGACATGTTTGTCTCGAATTAACGGGAGGAACTGTCGCAGGGCAAAGAAAACAGTCAACAACTCTAGGCAATTGATATGCCAGCGCAGCGGGCCCCTCTCCAAAGGCCCGCAGCTGCGCGACGTTGCAAACGGCGCCCAACCCGATCTGGATGCGCCGGTAGTGACCAGGACGCCGCCGGACACCTGCTGCAGGGGCACTCCTGCCCGTGAGAAAGCAGAGGTCTGTCCAGGGTTTGAGTGTTTGGCGGCATGCGGGGTGATTATCACACGGTGTGTGCCGTGGCGCCATGCTCGTGTCGGGACTCGAGTCTGAAGCCAGTGCTGAAGCGGTCTCATATGCATCAACCCCAGCGGCGTGACTGCGGCGGAGGATGCTATATGCCCCAGGAGCCTCTGGAAGAGTTTTAGAGGGACCGTTGTGCCTGGCTTGAACTTTGCGAGGCATTTCAGCACCGACTGTGCACGCTCGTTGGTGAGACGTGAGGACATTGAGACTGAGTCTAACTCCATGCCAAGAAAGGAGATGCTCTGAACCGGAGTGAGCTTGCTCTTTTCTCGGTTGTCCTGAAGTCCCAAGCGGCTGAGGTGTTTGAGCACCTGGTCTCTGTGAGCGCATAGTAACTCTCGGGAGTGGGCCAGTATGAGCCAGTCGTCGAGGTAGTTGAGTATGCGGATGCCAGCTTCTCGGAGCAGGGCAAGAGCTGCCTCTGCGACTTTCGCGGAAGACGCGAGGGGACAGAGACATGCCGAAGGGGAGGACTTTGTACTGAAACGCCTGGCCGTCGAACGCGAACCGTAGGAAGGGTCGGTGTCACGGCAGAATTGAGACATGGAAGTACGCGTCCTTCAGGTCTACCGCTGCGAACCAATCTAGGTGCCGGACGCTTGTTAAGATAGACTTTAGCGTGAGCATTTTGAACGGGAGTTTGAGCAGTGCTCGGTTTAAAACTCGCACGTCCAAGATTGGTCATAAGCCGCCGCCTTTCTTGGGTACAACAAAGTAAGGGCTGTAGAAACCCTTCTTCATTTCGGTTGGAGGGACAGGCTCGATCGCGTCTTTGAGTAGAAGAGTAGTGATTTCCGTGCGCAGGGATTGGGCATGTTCGCCGTGCACTGTGGTAAAGCGGACGCCCGCGAAGGGGGGGTGGGGCCCTGGCAAACTGAATTGCGTAACCGAGTCGGATGGTCCGGGCCAGCCAGCATGACGGGTTGGGGAGTGAAAGCCACGCATCCAATCTCCGTGCTAGGGGCACCAAGGGGACGAGTATTTTTGACGTACCCAGCGGAGCTTCGCAGCGGGGCGGAGCAGGTAAAGTTCCGTCGGGAGGCAACAGTGCGTCCCGAGGCTTCGGTGCTGAGAAAAGACTCGAAGCACTTACCTTGCTCCGGGCACCTGGCAGGGGGCGGGTTAGTGACTGAGGAGGAGGTCTTATGGTGGCGTCCTCTGGACTCGTCAGAACCGGCCGGCCGGGGGTCAGTCGTGGGGCTGGAGGCGGACCTGTGGCCGCATCCAGCGTGCCGGGACTGTTGAGGTCTGGGGCAGAGTGCCGTGAGAACGGCATTTGCGTGCCAGATGACCCAGAGGCAAAGGAAATAGCTCTTTTATTGAGAATTTGGGTACCACTGCCCCGGTTAAGGGGAGCGGCAAATTAAATGTATTCAAAACGAAATTCTCCTCCCGGCCCTCCACCGGGGGACAGAGCGGTCTTACCATCTCCGGAGCTAACGTCTTGGGCTCTGGGTCGTCCGTCTCAGGAGCACCTTTCTGCGACGGGGGGCGTCGGCTTCCTGCGGGGCGCTCGACGCGTGGGCTGAGAGCTGGGCCCAGGTTGAGGCGGAGCAGCTTGTTTCTTCGCAGGGGGACGCCCTTGGCGAGCAGACGGGGCATGGCCCGAGGCGGCAGACTTGGCGGCGGGCAGGATCTGGGAGATCGCCTCCGTCTGTTTCCTCACTGCTGAGAACTGCTGGGTAACGTCCTCAACGGTGTCGCCGAAGAGGCCGAACTGGGAGACTGGGGTGTCGAGAAAGCGAGTCTTGTTGGTCTCATGCATCTCGACCAAGTTCAGCCACAGGTGTCGTTCCTGGACCACGAGGGTGGCCATTGCCTGCCCGAAGTGACTGCGCCGTGACCTTCGTGGGCTCTGAGGGCGCAGGTCGGTCGCTGAGCGCAGTTCCTGCAGCACATCGGATCAGGGCTACCCACGTGCAATTCTTTGAGCGCCTTGGCCTGGTGGACTTGCAGGAGGGCCATGGCGTGCAGGGCGGAAGCAGCCTGTCCAGCGGCGCTGTAGGCCTTCGCTGTCAGCGAGGATGTTGTCCTACAGGCCTTGGAGGGGAGTACAGGGCGACCCCGCCAGGTGGTAGGGTTTCCGGGGCATAGGTGAAGCACAACAGCCCTATCCACCGGGGGAATCGCTGTGTATCCGTGGACCGCTCCGCCGTCGAGGGTAGCGAGAGCGGATAAGCGAGTGGCTTTGCAAGAG